>NW_010286807.1:278203-285514 GCF_000700745.2 Antrostomus carolinensis
GAGTGGGAGTTCTTCACCAAACAGCTTGTCTCCCAGTAGAAAGAATGTTTTCAGGTTCATATAAGCAAAAAATCATTTTAAACTCAAAAACTGTACCCAGTGCTACCAGGTGGCTATATCTGGAAGGTTATTGCTCATGGGAAACACTTGGATGACAACTAAATTCCAGGGAAGAGCACTGTAGAGTTGCATTCTGCTTTCCATTAGAAATAGCTCCCTCCATAATTCTTACCACCCCTTGCACACTTCCTCCAGTGCAATGAGAAAACAAGTCCCAAGATAACATACCTTTTTTTTTCTCTCAGCCCCCAGTTAAGAAAAAGCTGTTTCTTTGATTTCAGAGACATGTGGGTGTAGAGTCTGTTGAATTTTCAGCATTTGGGCTTGTGATGAATCTTGTTCCTAGTGGTCTAGCGGACAGAAAAATTAAAATTAAGAGGCCTGGACATTTGAAATTAAAACACTCATGCTGATATTCAGAGCTGTTAACACCCACACTAATTCAAAAGTTAGATTCTTACTTGTTGTGGGAAAGCTGTCACCTCCACAGCAAAAAGGATTTCTTAAGCTAGGAATGTCCTTGCACTTCAGGACATGGTCCGAAACGACCTCAGTGATGCACACATTAGTTGGGGACCTCACAACTCCAACTCCTAGTTGGAGCTGCAGTACCTGGTCCTCCCACCTTGCAAAGTCCACCCTTTCACTTGGCTTGTCCTTTATTGCTTAATATGGTAAGTACATAATTAAATACTCCCTCTGCTGACAAAGCCTGACTTGGTATCCTCAAAGCTGGTCCCACTTACTGGGGACAATGTCAGAGGAACTGTACACAGTCTGAGCCTCTTGCCCTTGAAGATACTGATGCTACAAGATGGAGTTCTTTGACTTTATTTTTCTTTAGTGCCAAACATGATATTTCTCTTCCTTAAAATATGTGACATATAGCTAGAGAGATTGAAGAATGACTCTTCTGCCTTAAGACAGGATCCCCACACTCACATCATCCCTAGCAGAGGCCTGCCTGGCTTTTCTGCCTTGGATGGAGACCCCAAAAGCTCCCTAGGTCATTTCCAGCACTCAGCTCTCCTTGCAGCCGGAGGCCTTGATCTACCCCAAACTCCTTTCCTACAATGTAAGCCCACTTTCTCTTCTGCTGTCTACTGCAGAGAAAGGAAATGTTTAGTCCTTTTCCTTACCGAAAACTTTTTCTATATTCAGAAGTCCTTCTAAGCTTTTTCTTCTAAGCTTTGTCCACTCTATACTAAATCTTTTGTACTAGCTTTCCTCACAAGTCATGCCCTAGAGCTGTGATCAAGCTTGCTGATTTCTTGTACAATCTTATAATTTTCCTTTACCTATAGCCCAGGTCTGAATTACCTACCAGTAATCTTCCAGCTCTTCCCCCTCCCTTAGCAGGACCATTCAAAAGGAAAAAGTAGTGCTCTCTCCTATATATAGTCATGGACCAGACCCACGGGTGATATAAATTGGCACAGGTCTGTACCTAATTAAAGGGTTATATAAGTGTGGAAGAGGTGTGGTAGTTTGTTGTTTTAGGAAAGATGTGGTAGAAAGAAAGATTAGGTCTTCCATTTTATTTGTTTCTGTATGAGAAATTCAGGGGCTTTGGTTTGGGAGGGACACTATTTAGGAGACTCTCGTGTTGTTGAATTAAAGAGTCCCTGAGAGGTGCTCCTGGGTGTGTGAAGGACAATTAAGCAGTGTCTTCCTGCTCTGATGAATTTCTTAAAGTAAAACAAACAGCACCGTGTCACATCCCCCTAGAAAAGCGGCTGCTTTCCCCCGCGGAGAGCAGCTTTTTTACTGAAGGTTGAAGGGGCGCTGCCCGCGAACGGTCATTGCCCGGTAACATTGAGGAGGCAGAGGGCCACTCCTGGGGGAAAAAAGAAAAAAAAGGAGAAGAAAAAAAAAAAAAGTCATTGCAACCAGTGCTGCGCTAGAACCTCCAAAAACCTTTAAAAATAAAAAAGTCAGACACGGCGTAGGTTGCCCAGCTGATGGTGCCCAGCCTCAAGAGCAGATGGGAGGGTCTCATCGCCGGGGCTCCCAGAACCTCGCTGCGGGTCCGCGACGGATCCGTGCCGGATCCGTGCCGGCTGAGCCAGGGCCCCCCGCAGGCGGGCGGCGTGGGGAAGGACCGCAGTGGGCGAGGATGAAATCCGAGGAAAAGTGCGTCTCTTTCCTCACTTAGAAAAAGTTGACATCAACTTAGTTGAAAAGTAGGTTAATTAGTAGTGTCTGACAGAGCTCCCCAGCAGTGACTTACTTCAGGTGCCGCACATTACCGCTACTCTGCTGCAAGAGGCTTTGTTTTCACCCAGCTTTGTAGCCTCCAGTGTCTGAATATTGATTAACTCTGGGTATTTGATTCCTTTGAAATACATTCGCATTATTCCAATAAACTGCATCCTTTAATCGAGGGGGTTTTTTTAAGTAATTAAAATATTAACAGCACTTTGCTACCAGAAATGTGACCCTTGGCAATGAAGTCTTTTCTCCTTTTGCTATCAAAGCTGGCCGATGTCCCTGAGCGAGGGGGTGGGACTGGAAGTGGTCAGCAAACTCCTGTGCACGGATCAACCCCGGGCAGAGTGTACTTCTCATAGGAAAGACTGAAATATTTA
Organism: Antrostomus carolinensis; assembly: GCF_000700745.2. Classification (NCBI taxonomy): domain Eukaryota; kingdom Metazoa; phylum Chordata; class Aves; order Caprimulgiformes; family Caprimulgidae; genus Antrostomus; species Antrostomus carolinensis. The sequence continues at coordinate 280,852 of NW_010286807.1, forward strand.
CATTCCTGAGAGGGTCTGGCCGAGCTCGGCCGAGCCTCAGCCCCAGATCTGCCCATGTGAGGCCAGAAAACCTTCCCCTGCCTAGGGTGTCGGGGGAATCCCCCTGGACCAGAGCCGCTTCCAGTCTCCCCGCTTGGCCCCGCTGGCGGGTGTCGCGCAGCCTCGTGCCACGATAGACATAATATCGGGGTGGAGGTGAGAGGCGCTGCCAGAGCTTCCGTAACGCAAGAGGCTCCGCGTTGTCCTTCCGCGGGCGCGCAGGCCCCAGCGCGAGCGAGCAACGGCGCGGAGCACTGTATGTAATGCCAAACGTGGGATGCGCTCAACTTTTCAAAGGCCTCTAGTACAGTTAACCTCTTTTTTTTTTCTTCTATTAATTGAGTGAGGACACGCAGGGGAAGGCGTGTAGGGGTAACGGTAATCGTGGGATTAAGCACGGGAGAAATAAAGGCGACGTTGCTGCGCGTTCGTTCCCGCTGCTCAGCCGCTGCCGCACGCAGCTGCCCTGAAGTGTCCTACGCACCAAGCTTCCCCTCCTCCTGTGGTTTCACTAAAAGTCTGCTGAAAAGGCACCCCTCTCCTTGTGCTCCCCAGCAGCCAGAGAAACCCTGCCTCTGCCTCCCGCCTGCGTTTGAACCTCCCGTTTTCTCCCCTGAAGGCCAAAGTTTGCTGGTTCGCACTCCCTTGTGCGACCCCTCGCAGGGCGCAGCTCCCCTTAGAGGAGAAACCCCGCGGCGAGAACCCCCGCTCCGGCCAGAGTTGCTGTTGCTGTTTCAGGGCGAGCAGGCAGCGGCCAGGCGGGCGGAAACTGCTGCGGAAGGACAAGCTTTGAAGCTCTGCGGAAGGGGCGGAAGAGGGCGGAAGAGGGCGGAAGAGGGGTCGGCACACGGGGTCCACTCGTGGCCGCCGGGAGCCGGGGTGGGGTGAGTGTTTCTTTTCTAGCAAAGAGCTCCGCAGTCCCTTCGGAGACCTGCTCCTCCAGCGCTGACATGTGCGCAAAAACCAGGAGCGGGGCTCGGCGCAACCTGGCGTGAGGCACCGCGCTGGTGTGGAGAGAAGGGCTCGTCAGCTGCTCACGTCTGAAGCCCTGGGCCCCACCTTGATTCGGTTTTCTCTTCCCAGTGTTCCCTGTAAAGCCAAGCAAAATCAAACCCAGTTGTCTTGATCTGATCCAAAAGATGTACCAGACCAACCCCGATCTCAGCAGAAATGTCCTTGTTTCAATTTCCTCTTAAGCCTATTGCTTTTTCTTCTCAGGCAGGCAGCCGTGCAGCCACTGTTTTAATGTGCGGGGTGAATTGTAAGGTCATCAGGGCTTTCCCGTGCTTTAGGAAACTTTTTATTTTTTGTTTGTAAGGGGGGTGAATGAGAGAGGTGCCCAGTCAATCCCTCTCCCGTTAAAACATTTGTATCTTAGACCTTGTCTGCTGACTTTACCTAGCTGTGTCGGGGCGTGGTTAGGGGAAAGCGCCTCTCCGGGAAAAAAAAAAAAAAAAAAAAAAAAATAATCCAAATACTCCTTCAAATGGCTGGGAGGGCTGGGGTCTGCTCTGCTGCAGTTACAGGCTTGTCCGCGCTATTTATACCCGACTCTCCAAAGCTTGCAGGCTTCATGGATAAGAAGCAGAGTGTTCCTGGAATCGGTTCAGAACGTGTTCTGATGTACAGATAAACTTCTGGAAAGTATCTGATGACTGTGCCCGAGTGCGCTGACCCGCCTCCCATCGATGGGAATAAAGCGATAGCTTTCGACTTAAAGAAAGCCGCAGAACTTAATTAATTCGATGCTTTAATGGTTATAGAATCTGCAAAACACTAGTATTAATTTAGACACTGGCATCTGGTTTCACTGAAATTCATGTCGAATGTGCAAACTACCCCAGCACTCCCGCTGCTCCCCGGGGGGGGAGCGGAGGGGGGTCAGGGAAGGTACCTCTCCCCGGTGCCGGAGTTCACGGCGGGCCCCGGGTGGGAGCTGACCCGGCGCACACACATGCACACACGCACCCAACCACCCACCCACACACCCACCCCACGGCGGTCCCACGGTCGCCGGCCGGGCAGCGTCTACGGGAGCAGCCCCGCACCTGGGCAGAATGGGGGTTCCGCACCCGGCCGGGGCCGGGCCCGCGGGTGTTATCGAAGGGCTTTTACCGGGATATACGCACGCCCCCGGAGCCGTTTGTCCACGCTTCCGAAATCACCCAGCAGAGTGACTCAAGTCGGCTTTTTCGATTGTGAAATCTGCGCTGTAAGACAAAGAGTCTTCTTAAATCATGAGAACGGCAGACTTGAAAGAGAAAATTGATAATGTTAATAAATGGCGTTTACTGGGAAGATGGCTTTTAAGAAAGGGTGAGATGTCCCAAATTTAATTTTCGCTGGTGAAACAAGACAATTCTAAAAGGCCACAGATGAGACGATTTTTATTAAACATTTGTACTATTTTGGAAGCTCAACCATAACTCATCCGCACTAAAATTTAACGACTTCGATTCATCAGAAAAGTTTGCACTTGGACTCTGCTTCAAAGACAGAGCAACAACTCCCACGACAGGCTATAATGATTCCCCCCTCTGATTTGCAGTGGGTTGGCGTGTTCTTGTGCCCAGACCGAAGATTCATATTCAGATCCCAAAGTCATAAAATTTAGGCTTTCACATTTGTCTTTTCCAAACCGAAACTTGACTAAACCAGAGTCCAGGATCAAAAGCGCGCAAGAGCTATCAGTTTCTCAGGGGACTGGAAAAGCCACTTGCCGCATAGTTACTCTGACAGTATTGCGGACAATTTGGGCAACACTGGGCAACACGTGTTGTCACTGGGAACCGAGTTGTATTGTTTCTCCGGAGGTTTCCCCCTCAGCTCCGGTTTAGCAAAAGTCGCGCTGCAAGAAGGTTTCTCGAGCAAGGCGAGCAAGGCTCGATATTGAACATCGAGGATGAGTAGAGTTAGGGAGGAAGAGTGTTTGCTCGACTTGAGGCTTTGTTGCAGCTCCCGCCTTGACTTTGTTTTCCTTCTTTTCTATTTTTTTTTTTTTTTTTTGACATTAAACCAAGAAAGACAAGCTCAGAACTAAAGACGAGTTGATGGTGGTGGTGCCGGGCATCGCCTGAGTCAGAACCGCAGTATCACCCCCTAAATGTGCATCCTTTCCTCGGAAAGAGGTGGCAGGAGAAAGTGAGGTGGTGGTTTATCACACGACAGTATCTGACTTCCCGAAGGGCTAGAAGTGTCCGGGAGTGCCCGGTGTCAGCCCCCAGCGCGGCTGGCAAGGCGGGGAGAGCCCGGCCCTGGCACCTCACCTCGCCTGACAGAAAAAGTTTCTTTTCTTTCACTGAGCGGGGTGTTCCCGGCCCCATCCTGAAGCACTCGCACCCAGTGCCTGTGTGCGCAGCGGGGGGCGAGACGACAGAAAACAACCCGGCCTGTGTTTATTCTCCAGATTTGAAATGAAAAGAAACCGGCTCGTTGCTTCTTGATCTTTTCATTTCCTTTCCCTGGCCTGGGAGGAATCCCCCTGCCCGCCCCGCACGTTTTAAGCCATGTCTGCGGGACTCCGCCTAACCCTAGATCTGTATTTTAGAACGTATTTAAGCTGCAGAATTTGCTGACACATAAATAAGCCATCAAGGCTCTCGGAAGCTCATGAATCTTTGACTGAAGTACGTGTGGAGACTTACACACTTGTTCCACGTCGTGATACTTTAAAAACTTTCACAAAGACGACTCTGGACAAAAAGCACCTCTGTTTAACAAGATAATTCTTGCTTTCAGTTTTATTTCTATTTTCAACTTCCTATTCTTTTGTCCCGTGACATGGCGCTTTTTTCCCCCTCGGGGACTCCTTTCTCTTCTTTCTCCCCTCCTATTCTGAACTGTTTTACAGCCCCGCTTTGTTACTGTCAGGAAAAAATGTCTGGAGAGCCCTGTCTCCTAAAGAAGGAACAGAAAAGGGAGGACTGGAGCTGCAATGTTGCCTATGCATGCAGAACATCCCAATCTGTTTTTGTGCATTGAGTTGGGGAGAGGGCAGCAGGGAGCGTGCACCCAGGCTCGGCCCGGACAAAGGGAGGCCGGACAGCTGCGCACCCGTCACAAAAGATTCACTCTTCTGTCAACTCTGTTTACTTAGTGTTGTTTCTGACCTCTGTGCTACACTTGTTGCTAATACATATGCTTATCAAACCATTTTAATTGGCTTTCTTCATAACATTAGTCCCAGCGCTTTTTTTTTTTTTCCTCCCTACAAGTGTTTCCAAACAACTTAATTGACTTTTCTAATATTCATCTTCCCGGGCTTTAAACAAGGGGTTTCTCCCCCTACAATTCCCGGCCCCTCCGGAAAAAGGCCCAGGGGCGTCTACACCGAGAGAGCTTCACCTTTCGGAAAGGATGGTTCTGCAGGGAGGTGTGAACGCGGGGGTCACCCGCACCCCCAGGGGACAGCCGTGTCGCCGGCGTCGCTCCGGCTGGCACAGCAGAGCCGGGCCGTGCGTGATGAAGTGGCTGCTGGTCGATAGGAGAGCTGACTGTCCCCGGCCTGTTTTAAATGTGGTTTTGCTTTGTTTAATGGCACTCGGTGGACTGGTGCCAGCCCGAGAAAGGCCCGGCACCACCCTCGGAGCTGCTCATCCATCAGGAGCGCAGCGCCCTGTCCGAG
>NW_010286808.1:0-23826 GCF_000700745.2 Antrostomus carolinensis
CCCCCGCGGCTGACAGTTCAGTAACTGCAGTTGAGGGAAGCCATGAGGCTTTAAGATCGATTTCTGACTCAACGTTTCCGTATATATTCCTGTGGTATTTTCTTTCCTTTGTCTCCTACGTTCACGGTCACCGTACCATCCCTCTTGTCTTCTTTGTGATCGCTGCCAACACCAACCTCGTTTCCTTCCTATCTGTGGAATCTCTTTCCCCTCAAAGTGATTTAGTCTGCGTTCCCTCACTTCTCAGGCCTTTTCACCCCTAAATTCTTTAGGCTTTGCTGAACAAAAGCTGAAAGCCAAACACTACTCTTGTGACCCAGTTATTCTGCCCTATCTATTGTTTTCATGTTTCCACTACACAAAGAACAAAATACAACAGGAAGGCCAAATCTTAAGTTATTTTCAGGGCATGGGTTTGAACTTCGAGTACCAGGTCATAGATACACTTGAAGGCAGAATTTGGCGCTTTTTTTTTTCCCCCTCTTGGACATAGGCTGAACCTTGCTGCGTGCCTGCCTGCTCCCTCGCTCTTACATTGTTGCCTGAAGTTCAGTGTCACAACCACAGGGCCTTTCTCAAAATGGGTTTCCCATTGTGCAGATTGGGGTTACTGACCAACCATGCCAGGTCACGTCACAGGCTCCTTAAGAGGAACTAACTCACAGGTCTTTTGAGTCTTTGCTTTGCCATGCTCCTGTATACACTGAGGGAAGCCAAAGCTCCATCGCTCTGCAGGCAGGTCAGCACTATGCAGTGTCTAGGTGGAGACCAGAGTGTATTTTAATTTGCAGCAACAGCATGCTCCTGATCTTGAGGAACTTCATGTGCAGCTTCTTCTAGACAGTCCTCCACAGAAGGGCCAAGCAGGAGCTGCCTTGCAGAAGTAGTACCAGCTGAAAATCCCCCTGCTTCCAGCTCCGTTGCAGCCTTCCAGCAGCACAAGTGAACCAGAACACAGACAAATACGTTTCCCAATAAACAAAAGTAACTTGCTCTTGCCTAAAAAAGGAGTGGAAGCATGAAACCACTTCTTACATGCACAGAAATTGACTTTACTCATGCTGATGTAGACTCCTGGTGAAATCAGTTTAGGATAAAAAGCAGTAAATATGACTCAGAAACAAACTTGCTGTTTATGGAAACAAGACATGATTACTGATGTATTTTTGACTGTTTTCAAGATGTAGGATGATAGGTACCTTACCTTTGCAAAACTTGTGGGATTTTTAATAACACAGAAAAAGCAGACATTCAAGCTTTGAACTTCCTGGTAATGCAAAGATAGCCCTTACAGATCTCCTTTAAAGCTCAGGCCATGCCAGTTCTTGCTAGACCTACCAGTTCTTCTGATCTTTGAATGCTAACAAGATGATCTGTGTTTTGTTTTATCTTATTCAATTTGAAGGCTATTTTGGGTAAGTAATATAATTATAAATGATTGTGTGCAAGTTTGTCATTATGTACATGATCTGTAAAACAAGTTCTTGAGACAGCGCAGTAGTGAATGCATTTATTGCAGCACATCCAAGTAAATTATGTTTCATAAATGAAGTACGTGGAGAAGGTGGGTTGGAAGTTTATGAAGCTTTGTTTTTGTTTTCAAGTGTTAAAATATCAGTAAAGTGTGTTTGTTTTACTTTATACATATTCATGTCTGCCATTGATACTTCTGTTATGACAGGAAAAGTAATTGTGACAAATGAAGAAACTAAAAAATGAGTAATTAGGATGAGTCACCCAAGAAGTAAGGGGTCAGCACTGATTGCAGTGCAATGAAAATATTTTAAGGTTTTCCACTTGTAATGGGCAGAATAATGAGTTGTTAACAGGAAGGAATCTGTAATGGTATATAACACTTTATATCCATTTGGCCTTTGTATCTACCACTACCTGGTGCCCTCAGAGAAAGATTTTCACATCTGTGCAAAAGACAGTATAGAAGCTAGATGGAGTGACAGACATAAGTTTGAAACATAGGCATTGATTTTGATTAATTTATCCTTTGAATCTGGTTTTATAACTATAGCTATTGATTTGTTTTATTATTTAGTGGAATATGTAGCAATCAATCATATTTCCATCTAGCTAACTACGATTATTAATATTTTAAACTAGTTTTAAGATGGATTGGCTGTTGAGTGCAATAGGTCTGCTCTCTAAACCAGTGAGAACGGAGTACGCCCAGGTTACATGGAATGAATTATTGCCACTGGACAATCTGATGAAATCTACATCAGCTATTAGAATATAAATCCAGCCATAGGAATACAGTACTGTCAAGGGATCAAGATTTCCTGCTTTGAATATGAATACACTGGCTTGGCCTCTGAATTTATTGAACAGAAGGCCATAGCTATTTTGTGACAGTAAAAGTATAGGAGTTAAATCAGTGAAGTTCACATAATGGTAGATGGAAACCTTACAGAAACTGATGTATTTTTAACAGAATGTATGCAGAAAGCAGTTGCTTTTCTGCCAAGAGCTAAGTTGAGGAATCTGCATTGCAGCAGCAGTCAGCAACCTCACAACCAGCCAGCAGTGGGAAAGCATTGTGCTCAACTACAAGGGATGTGTTCATTTGCAAGGGAAAGACTGAAAGTCTTGGCAGGTAATTAAAAGGGAGAACTATTTTCAAATATAATATTTTGTTCTGAAATGCAATTCATTTTTTCTGTTGGATGCCAGAGATTTCTGAAGATGCAATATCCTCTACTTGTATCTGTGCTCTGAGAGAAGAAACAGCGCTATTGTTCTGCTCACGGCACAAGCTATTTATATATTAATCTGTGTAGCACTCCTTTCTGTAATGATCATCTTCCACCTATGCAAAAGTCCAATCCATTTAAAATAGTCAAATTAAGATAGTTTCTTGCTTTTTTTATACCAAGCTGATATACATAGAAAGTATTTTCCAGGTTACTTGGATTTAGTACAAAGTAATACTTTTGCAGGCCTCTAAGCTAAAAAAAAATAATAAATTTTCTAATGTCACTGGAAGACCCTACCTCTTTGAATAAATGGAAACAGGAAGTAGCAACAAGAAGGTGGTCACCCTTGCAAGAAACAAAAAGTGATATGCTTCTGCTAACAAGAACTGTAGACACTTCTACCATGTTTTGAGTAACTTATAACAGGTCATTGACTTAGTTGCACTGTATATTTCAGACAGAAACAGGAAAAGCTACTATTTGTTCTTGTAAACCTTACCAGTTTGGCAAGCAGGAAAGAGTTCCCGAAGTGCAAATAGTGGGGTGTTTGTTATCTGCACTTGAGATTTGAATTTGTGTAGCTATCCTGGTGTTTGGAGACTGATCAACTGGTGGAGTAATTACCATTACTGGAAGGTCAGTGTCATCCTGTGTTTATCCCTTATTTTGTCGTTTTATAGCATATAAATATTTATGATATATGACATGACATATACATATGACATACCATTGTCCACTCTTTTTCGTATTCCTTTATGTTGCTTACCCTTTCAGTTCCCATATGTAACTTCACAACATCCTAACAAAATGCTACTTAAACATTATTTTTCATTTCCTTATACATTGTATCACTAATTTTTGAAGATTATTTATTATTATTCAGGTAAATAGTAATTTATGTCTTTCAAATACCTGAGTTGATGCTTTTATTTATATCCAGCATTTCTGGGACTTGGGCATAGAAAGTGTCTACCAGTGGTGCCTATTTTTGGGATATGGGGCATTGTTTTAGTGGAAAATGTAGTTTCATCATTTAATATTTCTTGATTCTTTTCTCTAGTTGGAGATTCCTCCAACTAATATAAATGAAGTCTTTCCATTTACTTAAGCAAGGGTCAGGTTAATCCTTTTAGAAGGAAATTAATAGCACAGAGGGAGACTCTTTCTGTACATTTCTGCCCTGATTTACAAACAAATGGCTAGACACTCCTTTATTTCTCTGCTACTGCTCTGAAAGGCAGGACATCTGGCTTTTCTAAACCAAAGTTATTAGACCTACCCCAACCTGTCACAATTATCTTACTCATATAGGAAATGGTGAGATATTTTCTGTAGATTGTCTAAAAATGAGGTTTCCACAGTACAAGATAGGTCGCTATGAAATGCTGGCTTAGTGAAAGAAATGGGGGGTTTATATTTTGTTTACATTTTGTGTTGGAGGCTAAAACCAGTGAAAAGAATTTGAGTGAAACAATGAAGATCTGCATGTAATGACATGCAGGTCACTTCTGTATGCGCACCTCTGCTGCTTCTCCTGGTAAAGTACCATTCAGGGATACACTTCTCCCTTTATGAAACTGAAACCCGAAATGGCAGGGGAAGAGGCTGCTATTCTTTTCCTCTGTTTCTTTCATGCAGGTTCAATGTCTTAGACAGAATAGCAAGCATCTCTTTCTCTTCTTCATTGCAAGTAAATTGCTTCATAGAAATTTGCAGTCATTACTCACTGAATTGATTAGAAATGCCATCAGTGAGTCTCAGAACATTTGTACCATTGCCAATTCAAAGTACTTAGTGGATTTGAAAATAAAGCACAAAATACACAGAGACTCCCGCAGTTACAAGATTATAGGTGTCAAACTTCTGATTTTTTCCTTATTGTAATTGTTGCTCTCTCCAGAGAGTTTTAGGACTTAAGTGAAATTGCTTTCAGTCATGACAGCTGGTTACATTCCTGTAATCCTGTTACATAAAAATGAAGTTTGTTCTAGCAAAGATAGTATCTGTTCCAGTGAAGATAAAACCAGATCATTCTCAAATTTATGTTTTTAAGGCTGGACAGGAAGGTGTGGAGAGACACAGAATAAAAGAAGTGGTACTGGAACTAAAATCTGATGTAGACAATATGACGACTATGAGAAAGGGTACATGAAAATGGCACCAGTATATGTAGTGGATGCTGGAGATAAAATGAAGTACAGGAAATCTAGGGGCAGAATGAAGTGGGTTGAGAGAAGCATAGGCAACTGTAGGGAGGACTAAGTACTGCACACATTGTTCTGTGCGCCACAAGTCAAGGGTATACGATGTATTGTTGATGTGCAGAGAACTCCTTATATATTCTAGATATCTCTGTCCAGGCTCAGATCAACTACATTTTGGAGCTTTTTGTGCACTGGCAGCTGGCTGTCAGGACTGCTTTCATATTTATAATGGTAGCTTTTGAGATGTCAGTGGGAGATAGTCTACGCAAAACAAGCACTAAGGTAAGAGAAGGGGGGCAGGAGGAGAGCTGGGATGGATGAAATAGAATGCAAGAGAGAAGATATGGAAATAGAATGCAGGAAATTAGGAGTTAAGTGGATGTAGGGCTTTACCTGGCAGTCTAGACCAAAGGCTTTTACTGTCTTACAATCTTAGCAACACTAATTATGCAGGGTAGATAAGTAGAATTAGAGATGTTACTTTTTAATGCATTACTGCCACAGCTAGTTGCCCTGCCTTTCTGCTGAAAGTTGTTACACCCTGAGGGAGAGGAGACAGGAACTGTACCTGTATCCCTGTATAGTGTGGCAATTAGCTTTAACCACCAGTGAGGACGTTGAGGAGGTGAGTCAGATGCCTATAGTTTCTTCTGCCACACCTCCTACAAGGACAATACCCTCTGGCAGATGGGAGGGTCAAAGCAGTGTGGTCTGTAATTTTTTTTTTTAGATCAGCACAGCCAGATCAGTCAGGCTTCTCTTAACTAATTTTTGCTGTCCTATGAATCCTCCTGCTTTAGGCAGCCATGTGTATATTCATATGTTGGTGCTAGATTTGGAAGACTGCAACCAAGTGAGAGAGAAAAAAGGGTGGCATAGAAACACAAGGGTATAGATGGCAGCTTCTACATGCTTATGGAAAGAAAAGCTTCCTCTTGGGTGCCAGTGAAAAACTTTACATTTCTGCATTCTGCATTTGCTCCTGGGCTGCCTTTCTTAAGAAGAACCAAAAAAAGGACAATTGATTAGACTAATGTGTAGCATATGGAATATTTCTGACACTGAAGATATCAAAGTGCATCTTTAATTGAGATTAATAATTTCTACAGATGTAAAGATTAAAAAAGAAGAGGTCACTCATAAATTCTAATTGGTTTAATTGTGGAATTCCGCACTCATTTCTTTTTGTGTAGCTTCTTGTTATTTACTTTGCCAAATCGTTGATTGATGAACTAAACTGTTCTCTAAGTCAAGCACAGCATTTTTCAAGGTCTGTTTCAGCACAGTAGAAAATAATTAGAGCTATAAACAAGCAAGAAGCAGGAATGCCACAAACCCCCACATATCTATTACTTGTCATATGTAGAGTCTAGCTGTTACCACAGAAGCATGTTAAAATTAAATGCTGAGCTTTATTTAACATACTTATTTGTTCTCTCCTTCTTTGCCTTTACCAATCTTATTCCAAAGCTCTTTTGTTCACTTCACAATGTGGCATATTCATGGTCTTGTAGATACTTATAATCCACAATAAATTGCTGTACAATTATGCTTAGCTTTTGAAAACAAACAAATGTTCATTTGGAGCTTTTGTAGCCACCACATAGGTGGCTATTACAGTTAGAGTTAAGTATTTTGTAGGACAGATATTAATTTATATCAGTTAGTAGACCATACAGCATTTAGGATAAATGTCTATCAGAGATTAAAAAGAATAAAAAAGAGGAGAGAAGTATGTACTTGAAATTCAATATTAGCTGCTTGATGTCGTATCATTAGCGTTCTCGTGCAATATTTTGTTTTAAAAATTCATTTACCTTTTTTATAATTCATCAAACCAGTTTATTTTTCCCACCAATAAACTCTCCATAGAAACAGTTGTATCTTAGTAACATACCAAGAATAGAGCTCAGGAAATACACTACATCTGTGTATACTACCCTTAAAGTGACATTTATAGTTGTTCAAGGGAACATGAGAGGTGTCCTTCGGCCATTGTAGCGGGCACAGCACTGCAACACAACGTGTCTTGGTGCTTCCTAGATAGATCTCCTTATGTGTGAGATACAGGTCACTTCTCTCCGCATCATTCCTTGGCCTTTGTAGGAGCATATCAGCAAAGATGTCAAACTGCTGTCCATTTCAGCTGGGGATTTATTTTTTGGTTTTGTTTTAATTGGATACTAGCCAATGAACTACACAAACACTTTCTGCTTTTGGCCATTGTCAACTGAATTCAAAACTGTTTTGGCGGCTGCCCCTGATTTTTTTCTTAGTCTTTCTACATAGAAAAATCTTGAAAATCTTATCACTGGTGTCACCTCGTGTGGCTCTGTAGTTGCTTCTATTGAGCACTCCTTTTCCACCATGTCAAAGTCCAGTTGGATGACTCCAGATGACCCCAGCTTTACCAGCTCTCTTACTCTTCTTCCTCTCTCTTTTTTTGCTGTGCTCTCTAAAGTGATCCAGGGGAATGATTATAATGACATTTGAGCTTCTCTGCAGCACTGTGTCGATATTTACATTGAGCTGATTGTTAGCAAGTTAGGCATATGACTATACTGTAAAACCTACTTAGTTTAAGTAGTGCTTCAGGGCAAAAGAAGCAGGAAGTAAGAGTGGTGCAGGGACTATGTGTACCTTATGTGTTTGGCCTGGGCCTCAGCCTCAGGTTGAGTGGGGGCTGTGCTATTATTTTGTCCAGTTAGAAACCAATGAGGCATGCTTTTCAGCTGATTCTTAGACCACTTTTTAGTTGTCAATTGCTGCATCCTACCTAAGAGTAATGTCCATCTTGGCTGGTATTCTTCCCTGATTCAACATAACCCAGGCCATGTAACACTACTAGAGTAGAGGGTGTCCTAACCCCAGCCCTCCACAGAAGCTTTTAAGATGTCAAGCAATAGAACATCCTATCCTGGGTTTTGACTAAGGGAAAAGAGTGGTTATTAGCTTTGGTTTCAGGCCCAGATTAACTGAGGGAATGAAGACAGAGTTGAGATAGCTCTTGTCTCAGCATGCAGGTATTAAAAGGACATGTCTGGAGGCACAGAAGAGGCCTAGGAACAAGGAGAAACCAGGCAGATTTAAAAAGAAACTCTCTTTCCCCCCCCTGTGTGGAGAGAATGAGGCAGAGAGAAAGTATCTGCTGAAACATGGTTTTAAAAATTCTGTATTTGCGTAGTTAACCAAAATTTGCAGCATTAGTAGAAGAGCTATTTCAGAATAAGAAATGGGGACACTGGGAGGGGTCCTTTTTTTGTTCCAGGGGAACCTTAGGGTACTATGAACTGCCAGTGATGTTTCAGGAAGCTGATTGAGGATGAAAGAAGAGGAGGCTGAGATGTGAAAAAGAGCAGCAGAGTTTTAGAAGCCATGAGGGCTTTTACACCTCTCTCTCACAACCTGTATGCCCATCCCACCCTAGAGACACTCTTCCCTCAGTTCTCTTTGGCTATAGCATCTCCATGCTCAGATTTCTTGCAGTAGTCAGTCCTCACTCTACAGGCTGCATCATCTTTCAGCAGCCACAGTTTGCTTCCTTTGCCTTCCACGCAGATGGTAATGGGGCAGATCAGGGACCTTTTTCTGGTGGTGAGGGTGGATGTGGGAAAAGGAAGAAGGCAGAGCACTGATAGGAGAGCAGGAAGGCCTGCAGTGATATTGAAGGGTGGTCTATATGGAGGGAAGAGATTCATCCTAAAGCAGCTGTCGTCCTCTCCTAGGCCCTAGTGGAACTGGCAGATTGCTGCCCTCAGCAGCTGTCAAAGGCTGTGTCTACATTAGCAATTTGTTTCAAAGCAATAATGCAGTTTGGAGGAAAATCCTATAGTTGTCTCCATTTACCATGTGGTGTTTCAGTTCTCAGAGTGGTTTTGGTGCATACAAACTAAATTTCTTAAGGAAGAAATGAAAACAGAAGCTCTGCTTCAAATCTGCTCCACATGCACCCTAGTGCTAATGGGGACAGTAGGTTCCAAAATAGCATGTGAGCTGCATCATCACAAGGTCCTCTAGCACATTCCTAACACTTCTTCTTGGAAAGCTTTGAAACACATGTGTAGCAAAGGTGTTTGGCTCTGGAGACCAGGCTAAATATAATCCAGAATAAACTCCCAAAACACATATAATGGAAAAATGAGGTGCCTCAGTATCAACTGTTTCATTCTACTGATCCACTCCTAAAGTGCTGAATTACTTTCTCATTAAAATACTTTTCCTGTACCTTGAGCTGGCTTTGGAATATGGCAAATCTAACATAAAAATGTACTTGGAATGTTTCTTGTATCTGATAGGGGGAATGTGCACCCAGTTTAATTATATATGTTGGCTTTTTAACTCTCTAACTTTTAGCTCTTTAATTACTATTAACGTTGCTCATTTTAACTTGAATGGAAGATATACAGCAAAACCTGCCAGCAATCACAGTAGTAGGCATGCTGGAACCATAGCTGAGGATACAGGGAGAGCTGTGGAATTGTACCCCAGGATGGGTAAAGGCACATGGGCTGAAAACTGCACTCAGTAAGATGCCTACCCATGAAGGAGAAAAAAAAGACAGGCATAGCTGAGTGAATAACTGTGATGATAGTATCATTCTCTGTTCAACAGAAGCTGCTTTGTGCCTGCTACAATGGCAGAAGAAACCAAACAGTGTTTAAGTGAGAATGATTAATAGATTTAACAGTCAATACTTACTAATCCGATTACAAAATTATATAAATTCTTAAGTGTTGCATTGGTTTTTTTCCCCACTTTTCCTATGATTTCCCTTTATTTATGAGCTTTTTTATTTGCATAGCACTGACCTGAGCTTCTGCACATATTCTGTGCTCTGTGCTGCTATTGTCACAGTCAAGGTTTAGTTATAGCAGTTCCCAGGGGCCATAATGTGCCCCCATCCCTCACATATCCTACTGTGAACTGAAAACATGTTCTAACAAAATGTTATGAAAGGGCATGTAAGATTACAAAGACATCTTTTGGTACAGAAAATTCTTACATTCTTTGGGAAGCTGTAATTTGTACAGTTTAATCTTTTTTTCTTACCATGTCAGATAAACCTAGACATTCTGCTCTCAGCTGATAGCATGTTTGGAGATCTGAGAGAAACAGGGAGCTGCTGGAACATATTGCAGAAGCCCAAAGCACTTAGCAACAGAGAGAGTGTGGGATGCAGTGACAGAAGCCGGAATGTGGAAACAAGTGACATGGAGGGGGCTGTTTGAGAAAGAAGAGCTTTTACTTTGTTTATAATTTCAGTAATTTGAAAGAACTTTGCAGTGTGGGAGGTCATTGCAGTCTCTGACTCCGCATATATTCTTCTCTGTATGACTGTTTTTCAGACTTCTGTGATAATTATTGCCCAGGAGTGCTAGATGTATTAATTTCCTTTTGCATTTCCTGTTTTTCTCAAAAACCAGAGAAACAAAGTTAAAATAATTGTTTTGCTTCAGTTATCCTGTTAAAACATACCCATGTGACATGCTCTATGAAGAGATGTTTATCAGGAAATAACTTGATTGCAGAGCTTGATTCTCTACATACTAATATAAATCTCTTTGTGCATATAGTGAAGCAGCATTCTTATTTTGTAATAGGTCCAGTCTTTAAAATCATAACATGTTCTGGAGTGATACAAGCATTCACCATGATGATTTTTAGTGCTTTGCACTAGAACTTGCTAGTAGTGTACACTAATGGTGGATGTCAAATAACTAGTAAAGGGAAGATGGCTGAGGTGCCGAGTTGAGATTTAAAAAAATGGTCTCTGACATCAGAGAGAGTTTTAGGAGGGGATTCAGAAATCAAGAGTGTTTCTAAGCACCTCAGGTCCCACTGAGGTAGAAATCACCTGGAGAACTGGAATTTCACTCAGCAATTGCTGGAAACTATTACTGAATGCATATGCATCTGTGAATGCAAAAATCTCCCTTCCTCTGAACAGTTATTGTGCACTTTAAAAGGAAGGGCTGCACAGCTCTAGGGCTGAAACAAAGGCCATAGGCTGTACAGGATGCTTAAGGAATTTGGAAACCATGTCATAAATGTTACATTTTGTATTTAATGAGGGTTGAACTAGTCATTAGCTTGTATTTTCTTTCCTCTCTGTAAATCTCTCTCATGGTTTGCGTTACTCAATAATTGTGTCCATTTTTCAGGTATTGTCTATCGAAAATAATAGTCAAAAGAAATTATAGATAGATGTACTAAATATGATAATAACAGAGGTGCTAAAGAAATGCATAGAACAGAAAAAAAGATTAATAAATTAATATATAATAACGATGCCTAAGCAACTATTAGTATTGAAGTCTATCAAATTTATCTACTCACTGAATAGTACAATGTAGAACAGTTTCAGGCTACTGTTGATATTCTTTAACCTCACATGTGACCTGTCATTGAGTGACCAGCCTTTTAAAAGGAATTGGATTCAGCCTAACTAGTGATCAACTGTTTACTTCCAAAATGCTGCAGTAATTTCAGTTATTAAAATGCAGTAATCACCTTACACTAAATGGCAAAATAAAAAGGAAAAATAAATAAATTAAATAAAAAAGGGACAAAATTAAGTCACCAGACCAAAGCTGGGTAACAAACGTATTACCAAGAAAATTAATACAGAGACATCCCTAGACTGTAAGAGAAGTGTAGACAAGGCATTATCAAATCATTCAGGCTACAACAGGGTGAACCTGAAAAGTCATCCCATGACACTTATGAACAGCAATCTCTTCAAGCCTTCCAAAATACATTGGGACCTCTTAGAGCTCACTAATGAAGAGAAGATCATCTTGGCCTGAACCTTCCTAGCTCTCTTTGCTTAGGAACAACCCTGAAGAAACACTCCACCATTTATACCCTCAGGACAAAACACTTCCCTGGAGGAAGTTTCCCACAGGTCCCTGGCTGCAAACTTCTCAGGGACTAAGCGCCAGACTGTCTCTCTACATTTTAATGTCTGCCTTCCATATTAATAACTACAGAGCCCCAGAGAGGAAGTATCACCTGTTGAAGAGGTTTAAAGACCTGAAATTCCAGCACCTTTGCTAAAACATATGCCTTGACCTACTCCCACTTCATGTTTTTCCTTTCTTCTTTCTTCGTCTGTTGCTCTCAGCTACTGCCTTTTGCTTCTCCTAAGGAAGACCATTATCTCAAGTCTCTGCTGTAACCAGCATTTATAATTGCCACCATCAAGCCTGAATTCTGTGACTCAGAAAATGTAAGTCAGAGGCTTGAGGGAGCTCCACCCACTCTGTGGAGATCCGCCCAACCCCCTCACCTTCCCATTCAGCACTCCCACTCTCTGTCTTCTACTCCAACTGCTTCTCGGAAAAAACATCTTAGATAATGGAAACTGTAGGAGCAGTAACATTAGCACTCACCTTTGCCTCTGCTGAAAATCTTCTTCTTTTATTTTTTTTTTTATAAAAGGTGGATAAGCTTTTCCAAAGACAAAAAACCATAACTTCAGGATGCTACTGATACCATATTCTTTGTGATAACAAATTAAGGCCCTTTTCCCTAGATAATGAGCCTGGAACTCCCCTTTTAATGTATGAAGGCAGCCAGCATCACTATCACACAGGGAGGTGGTGCTAGATACTAGTCAGGGTTGCTGTTTTCAAAGGGAAGTTTGCCAAATTTTAGATCTGAGAAACTGAGGCCTAGGGTCTGCCACAGCTAACTTAATCTTGTTCCTTGCCCAAAAACCCAAACCACAACAAATATGTATATGAAAGTGAATGTATCTCTTTTAGGAAGGATTCTGAAGAAGGTACTGTTTTTTCTTTTTCATGTATTTCCCTCTTCTGTCCAGACTGTTTCTCACTATTCTCCTGAGGAACCTTCGGGGCTGTACTTGAGAGACCTACTTCCATCAGTGTTCAAGGCATGATTTCTTTCTTCTTAAGGAAAGATTCTTCTCCTGAAACCCTACTCTTAAACGTTGTAGGCACTTAGGATGCTGCAGCCCATTTTTCTTTTCTTCCCTCTGCTGTTCCTTGTGACTTCTCCCCTTCACCTTTTTGTTCTGTCTTTGCCTCCTTGCCCAGTGCTTTCTGTGGATTCCTATATTCTTTCTGGGCTTCCTCCTCTTCTCCCCCCAAAAGAGAATAGCATTTGCATGCTCTTTTCTGTCCTGTACAACTACAACAGAAGTTGTACTATCATCTACTACAGTTCCTTCTCCCTGTATGCCAGATGATACATCTTACAGCCCTTGAGCTTTCCAAGGCAAATCACAGTCTCTTTATTGAATCCCACTAGCAACAGCCTCTCCTATCTTGTCACCTCCATATTTTTATGTTCCCAGATCCTTCACTTCATGCAGTACTATGAATACTGGCTATTAAATGTGCACCTTATGCAAAGTAGCACCCTACCAGAAATACATGATATGATCCCAGATATACTGACTTCAGAGACAGACTGTTCTGTTACATCCTTCTGCTGTAATTACATTGTTTTGGTATTTCCACACAGCACAGCGCTATGCCAAGTGGCGAAGCCTGTTTAGAGATGGCTCAAATGCTGCATCTGACGTCAGATCAGGACTGGCAATAGAGTCATCTGACCTCTCAATGAAATTGGGATTTGGCATTATGGCACGGGTCAGTTCATTTCCTTTGCTTCTTATGCTTCCCTGCAAACACAACAATTTTCACTGTCCCTGAACTATCAGGCTCTTGTGATCATACAGGTGCTGAAAAATCACAGAGGAGAAGCACATTCTTTGGAGTGTGCGTGATGCTGAGTGAGGGGTAGATGGGTATTGCTGGGATATCTGTAAGAACATTAGGAGCAGTATTATAGTAGGATAAACATTATTCTCAGATATGCTGCTTAGTATGTGTTTTAAATAAATTATTATGGGTTCTCTGGAGGAACCACACACATCTGGAGCATGGATAAGGGCAGGCTCTCTATTCTCTCAGTCCCTGCAAAGGCTGTAGTAAAACAGTGTGAAGAGAACCATCACATTGAGTATTCCAGTCTCTGATCTGCTGCCTACCAACTGAGCTGCACGGACAAGTAGTCTCTGGGTTAGGGACAGCATTTACACGTAGATGGCCTACAGAGAGTGGCCTAGAAAAAATGGAGGCTCCTAGGAAAGTACATGATGCATTAAGTTTGTTATTTTAAGGAAATAAATCAAGATCTAAAGAGAAGGACATTGTAGTTCCAGAGCTGGAGAACACTTTTTGTAGCAGAGCTTAATGATGTAATCCTTTTTTCTTAACTAAACTGTGAGACAACCTACAAACCAGGGGTGTAGACCCTGTTTGTAAACTTTAACCTTTTACAATATGCAATATGCTGGCGTGTTTTGTTAGGTATTTATAATCACTGCAATTTTGTCATCTATGTTAATGGCACTGAGGAGACACTGAAAATCTTCTTTAGCTCTCTAAGACATGTGACAAGTCTTAGAAAGTAAGAAATGTTTAACTTGTGGCATAAAGTTTGTAAGCAGTTTCTCTATCCTCTCTCTGCAAAGAAAAGTGGAGGTAGCACTGGTGTCTTAGAAGGCTTTTTCTTCAAGTATAGATATTTTAAAAAGCAACTCTCCAGAAATGGCATAATTGTTTTTCATATTGCTTCAAAACATGTTGCTTCCTGATTAATGAAGTAGGCTATGGCTACATTAACAAGCAAAGCAATGCAATCGGAGCAGATCTGTACTGTGAAACAATTAGTCCCAGGAACCAAATGTTCGCATAGTGCTCATTTTGGGGCTTTCAATTTGTTTTAGTCTGTTCCTAGAGACTGAATCTTCGTACCAGTCGGAGGATATCTGGTGTGCTCATGAAGCACACATTTCAGCTTAGTTCCATTCAGAAGGAGTTCAACCCATGCACTCAAGATCACATGAAACAAGTGCAGGAGCTGGGGATGCTTCAAAAGTGCACTCTTGACTACAACCCAATTGCTAATGTAGATGCACCCATAATCTCAGATCTACAAATTAGCTTGTGGTTTTTTTATTCGTGTTTGCTAGCTAGTGATAATGTTTATGATTACCAAATTATTTTTAAGTTACCTTTGTGCTAACTCAGATGGATGTATAATGCTTTATTTCAGTGAAGTTGTGTCTACCTTCTCCAAGGAATCATCCTGTCAATCTTATAATAGAATTATACAGGTACAACATAACAAAATTTGCTCCTTTAAGGATAATTTAGTAAACAACTGTATTGCTAATAATACAGAAGAAGGAATAAAATCTAGCTCACTTTGATTCTACAAGGTAAATACCATATTTTCTCTCTAAATGTAATACATATGCCAGAGCATACAAAGTAGATCCACTGAGTAAAAATTAGCCATTTTAATATATCCATACCTAACAGATGAAGAACCATATGTCCACTGGAAAGCATTTTAGCAAAATTTTGAAAACTTGCTACCAAAGTTTCTTCTACATTTGTGTGGCCAAGGTCTACACACTTTTTATTGTTACATCAATTAAACATGGTAAAGTGCTGATAGCAATTTCTGTTTTTGCTAAAGTACCATCATGTAGAGAAAAGGCAATAGTTCGAGCTTTCTAATTTGAAATCCTGAGGGAGAAAAGGGTAAAAATTACAATTTTATTTAGAGTATCTCCTTGATGGAAATAAAAAATGTAAAGAACAGACTGATAGTATGCTGACCAGAAATGTGTAGTTGTATATATAATGTATACAATTTGCATTTTATAAAATGGCAATACAAATTGCTAGCTAAAGGAATGGATGGTACTATTGGAATATTTGTAAGGAGCTAATTGCATGGGTTCAGAGTAATCTTTGGAGAATGGTAAGTAAAAGTATCTTCTTTGTTAGAAAATGGGTACTGTAAGATTTGTCAGCTTGGCAGCTTGAAACTTTAACAGAATGATAAACTGTAAGAATTAGGACCTATTGCCTTTCTTCTCTAAAAACCTGTAATAGGGATATTGAAAACAGACCAGAAAAATGTCATGTAGAAGATCTCAAATTAATAAGATGATTGAAGGATTCTTCACTCTCATAACTTTCCAAAAATCACATCATTGTTTCTTAAATAGGGATTCCCAACAGACTATATGTATTACACATTATTTGACAATAGTGTTTTGTTCATTTTCTCCTTTGTTACACTTTGATGCTAGATGAAAGTGTATGTTAAGGCACACAAGCTAAACTTTATTGAGTTACAAATAACCAAAACCTTTATTCTGTTACTGTTTTGGTATTTTGTATAGGTATGTATCTTTTATTGCTTCCCTTTCTCTCCATTCCTTTTTGTTCATCTCAAAAGACAGAGCTCTCAGCCTAAAGTTTCACATGAGTCCACCGCAGTCCTGGAATATTACTCCATCCAAGTTCTCTCTGCATCAGAGAGAAGTTCAAATGCACAGCTAATAAACTTCACTTAGTTTGCCTATTGAGAGGCACATTTAAAATTTTGTGGAGGGTCTTTTACTCTGAGGAATAATGATTAAATTATCTCATTCTGATTGATAAAACAGTGTTTCCAAGTTCTCTATTGACTTTTAATGCATTTTTAATAAAGTATTTCAAAATTAAAGTTTTTTTTAAAGTAGACTAAATATTGTTAAATATAAGCCCTAGCCAAAACTTCTAGTAAAAAGACAATCCAAATAAAATCAAAACATAAATAAATCCTAGGCATTAAATAGAAATAATAATACAAATGCATAGCAACAAGAGTGGCTCAGAAAAATAAGAAAGATATATAAAAGTACCAGCTATTTCAAAACACTCCCATTAAGCATTTGCATACTACTATTCCTTTTGAAACTAGTACTGAAAATAACGGTCTGCCCTTTAACATGTTAAGGAAAAAAGGCTACAGGAAGGCTTATTTCAACCATATTAGCTCAAACAGATCTAATTCTGCTCTCCAGCTTAATTTCTGTGGGCTTATACATCAGTGGCAATCAGTGGTTTACCACGAAAAGAAGTCAGAATCCCTGCGGGAAACACCTGCGCTTCTACGCATTCTTGTCAGCAGCTGGTTGCAACTCTGGGATTTTAATCTTCCTTCTAGCAACTATTTACCTAGAATCCTGTTCCTGGACAGTGTTTATTTCCTAAAATATAATCAGGCAACAGCACCAATTGCTCTTGCTCTAAAAAGAAATTCTAATTTTTACTTAAACAGAAATAAAGCCAACATGCCTATGTTCTACTGTTCTAGAAACTAGACAAATAACCTTCCCACCTGTATGTAGAATGCAAAACAATTGCTTGTTCTTAAACATTAATTTTCTAAAATTCTAAAGTACTGAGATAAAAGCTCACAATGACATAATTACATATATTATTATTAGAAATAATATATATTAAGATAATATAATTATATATACCAAAAACTTAGAATGATATATATTAGAAAGAATAACCTAGAAAATATAATTACAGAGAATAATGAAAAAAGTATTGTTGAAAATCATGAAATATCCAAATAACTATGTGAAGACAAAGACACTTTTTCTACTTCCTTGAATAAGCAAGGCTTAATAATCAGCAAATAACTATTCTTCCACATTGCGTAATTTTCAACTGCTGACTTCAAAGCTGCTAAATCTCCTAGTCCAAGGTCAGGCTGTTGCCGGAACCAATTTCTGTGAGCTGCTTGAACAAACCTCAATCAGCAGATACTTTGACCTTGGAGCGAAATGTTCTGGCAAGAGAGTGAGAAACTAATAAGAATGGAAAATGGAAGCAATGATGCCAAAAAAATTCCAAATTCGTGCTGTAATGCAATAAGAACAGAACCTGAACAAAATGCATTGATCTAAATATATTGGAGGTCATCACCAGGTTATTTTAGGTCTCCCTTTGTTTGTTGCCAATGGTTAATTCCTAGAAGAGTCTATTTTGATCCTGTGAGTACTCTCAGACCAAATGCACAGCAGAGAAAGTGTTATGATAAGGATGCATTTGGCTACTCAGGAGTTGTGTATACAAACAATAGTGTTATTTCCCTGAGATTATTTCTATCTACAGCCTGTGTAGCAGCTCAGAATTATAACAGCAAATATGCGTCAGGAGAATATGAATAAAAATGCACTGTCATATCTGGCTTCAAGAGCAATTTGGGAAGGTCTTCAGAACAAATTTTATTTCTTGGAATATGCTATACTTCCTCTCACTTAAAGTTTGTCTTGAGAATCTTTATGAAATTATGAAAATGCATGATGTTTTTAAACAAAACATGTCACTACTTTTTTTCCAAAATAAAATCTTAAATACTAGATGCCTAAGAATCAGCTTAAGCTGCATGTAGCTAAAATAGAATACATTTCCGTGCTCCATCTCTGTTACTTCTTTTCTCACATTCCATGGAAAATATAAACATCTTGCCTGTCTGTCTGCTCAATAAATTGGACGTCGTCTTTAGCTCAGGTCTCTCTCTAGGTTTTTATACATACAAATAAGTGTTCCATAATTTTACTGTGTTTCTAAGATGCAGCTTTCATGCACATCACTAAAAATCTTGTTCAGACTTTCACCTTTTCATAATTGGAAGAGATACAGGGCTTTGCACAAGACTTCTTTACTATCACTCTAAACTAGCCTTAGGCATAGCTTCTTCATTAGAAGAACCCCCTACAGCTTCCTGAGATTTGAGACAAGATCTTTGAGTGAGACAAAAAGTTTACCCCTATGGTCTGTCTAGTGAACCAGAATTAGCATATCTTCAGAAGAAATATTTGCAGGTCCCTGGAAGTCTTTCCAAAATAAGCTATTGATGTCTATTTGAGTAGAATCTACTTGTAATGGGAATAAAGCATATCTTAACCAAATTAAGAAAATAACAGTAATCTTAGGTAAACTATCTCATTGAAGCAATAGTTTCATCTTTTGGAAAGTCAGTAATGAACTTTGACATGTCCAACTGCTACCTTAGGTACTTAAGTCCATAAAGCAGATGTCAGAATCTGTTGTTTCAATTTGAACTTACAAAGTCAGGCAGCTATATAAAAAAAACCAAACCTGCTGCACCTCCCTCCCCAAAGCTGGGCTAACCCACTCAATGCATAACAATACAGCCTGGGTGGGTGAGTCAAATCTCACAGATTGTTCACACAAATATTACACATTCCTACACTTTCTTTGAGGGAAGAAAAATCAACTGAACAAGATCACTTCTCCCCTATAACACATTTTCTGCAAATCAACTGAAATTCATCTATATCTATATGCCTAAGAATATTTCCCTAATGATAAAATTAAACTGAGAAAACCTTTTTGTGAGCATTCACACTCATATTAAAATAAATACTACTTCTATATTATAATCCTGAAAGCTTACACTTCATCTTTAGAATTTGGCACTGAAACCTTTCATATGATACAACCAAAATACAGTGACAACTGTCACCCCAAACTCAAATGCGGCTCTGTAAGAACCTGGCAGTTGCACAGTTCAGTCATTGCAGTTCTTTCTCATGTTGATCACTGTTTCCCTTCCTCTTACTACACTGACACAATAGATCAGAAAGGAAGCCAAGAACCAAGTAAAAGTAAAAGCTTTGCATTTTCTTTCTCTTGGCATTCACTTGCATTAAAACTGTCCCAGATCTGCTTTCTGCCTATCTTAAAAGACCATCAATTGCTTGTCAAAAGGTTCACAAGCTTCAGCTACTTTGTTAATGTTCAGAGACCATTCCATTGTTTGACAAATTTTGTATACTGCTTACCAACAGGAACAGCAGCTGGAATACTTTACAAATATGCGTCACCATCTCAGTAAAGGACTTGATCTGCTGCTTTGTTCGAAAAGCTATCTGTATTGTGTCCTAAATAAGCCATTTTTTTCACTGTGCAGTAAAAAATACAAATGCTATCAAAACATGACAGAGTATCTCTCATCTCCTTACTAACCCTTCAATTGAAAGGCAGCCCAGCCCCTAGATGGTTAGGAATCCACAAATTCTGTTTGAATGTAAAGTCAGATTTAAGTAAGGCATCTGAGTCTAAAGACTCTCACTAGCAGTTGAGGGACAGTGAGCTGCTTGTGGAGCAGCTGGACCAAACAGCCCTGAAAAACGAAGGGCAGAAGAATGGGAAGGAAATTATGACAGTATAATAATCCCTCATAGCTTCCCATAAAAGCCCTGTATTCCCATATCTGTCTCACCAGTTGTAAGTATAGACAAGTGCCACAGATTGTGATAGCAATAAACCTGCACATCAGCTGTACCTCTCTCCTGCTTGTGGAGTTAGTTATTTGAAAGGTACATCGATTCTAGCAAGTGGTTTGCCTCTTGTAAGCTTAGTACAAGTTCTTCCTTTTTCTCCTCCCATTGGACAGCTTGACGACATTTATAAAGTGTACTTCTGACATTCAGCAACTTAGTTCACCTCTTCCAGCTATCTATCGGCTTTTTCCAGACCTTTATAATGCAATTTAGAGCTGTTCTTTTGTATCACATCTGATTCCCCTATGACATGTGAATAGCAAATGCTGTACTGTCATATAAAACCTTTTGTATCCTTGACCTTTTTTCCCTTGCCTAACTCACAAACTGAATTTCTCTTTAAGAATCAGCACATACCTGCCACCGCTTCTTTCTCTAGAGTTACTTCTGTTTCAAATCCAACAATGCACTCCCACTCAAAGGGGGAGAACTGTGGATTCTCACTGGCATTTATGACCAGGCAGGCATACTGTGAGTAAATGCAGATCCCAGTTCTGAATATGCTAGTCCATAAATATGTTTAATGTATTTTAAAAGTCCCGTGTCTTCATTAGCCTATCAGCCTGAAGATGCTAAATGATGGCCCAGAATCACCTCAACTCCGACTTTTTTTCCTAAAAGCATCAAGGAAGAGATGACATACATTTAGATCTTTCATCTCTGGGAACTGTCAAGTTACCCTGCAGAGGTCTGGTAATACAGCATCCGTGATTGCCTCTGTCTCTGAATATCAAACAGCAAAATCTATAGGCACCATAAGTCAGGTGTACATTTGCTACAAGCATCCTGGGAAGGGATATGAACATGCTTCTGTGATAGTTTAACTTAGCTGGCAGCCAAACAAGACATGGCCACTTGCAGCACCTCCCTGGCCCCGCCCCACCTCTCCCCCCCCCCCTTCCCCCCACGAATTGGGGAGCGAATTGGAGGGGTAAACCCTATCCTAGCAAAAACCGGACACAACTCGGAATTACTCATAGGAAACAAGCTTTGATTGATGTACTAAATAGGGCTTGGCAGACATTACCTCAGCCACTGTACCCTCATACCACTGGACACTCTTCCTGGCCAGCTCTGCTGTGATCATACAGTGTTTCCCCTCTTTGTTTGCTCTTAGTAACCACTGCTGTTCACACAAGTGGAACTGACACACAAGAAGTAAGCAGGCAGCTTGATGAGTTAGCAGCAAAGATTTTCCCCTTTCCAGCTCAAGCATACTCTTGGCCCAATTAGCCATGGCAGCAGACACTCACTTTGTGGGTCCTTCTGTTTCTCAGGTAGCTTCCTCCTATCTGTCCTGGTGGTATGAAATCCCTGGTTGCTATGACCTCTCTGCTTGTGTCAGTAGATTCACTTAAATTCCATTTCTTGGGATCCTGTCTGTGCCAACTCCCCATAATCTCACCTACTTTTTCCCTAATTTTACTGTAATTCAGATTACTATCTAAATGTTCATCTACCAATGACAAATAAATCATGAGCCTTCCAATCAACAAATCACATTTTTTTACGGTGTAGGGACATATGTAATTCAAAGAATCACTATAAACTTTCCAAGTCATACAGGTACTGATATGTATACTCCATTTTTTGAGGAAATTCTCCTATCATGGTTGCAACTTCAATAGCCATCAGTCTCTTACTGTTTTGTGTACACCAAGTTTTTCTCTGTAAACATCAGATTATGCATGCTGAAGGCTTATAAAGAATCTATAATCTTTCTGGAGTTAAGAAGTTCTATTAATTTAACTGTAAGCCTCTTTGACTTTTGAACCCATTAAATATTTGACCCATTAAATGTTGGATGGAGACTACCTGAAGTGTAAATTTGAGTCATCTCCAGAACAGTAAAATAGGAATAAATACTGTAAGCATCCAAAATTGAAATAACATATATGCTATAATGCTTGCTCTGGTGTAGTTCCTTTCTATGGTTCTGCATGGCTTTCCACCCTCGGAGCTGAGAGAGTCAGAACTGCCCTCCTTACACTTAACCTCCACCTAGCATGGGAGTTCATACTTGGACCCTGTCGAGATTAGATCCAGGAATTTTAGACTGACCACTCTTCATGAGCTGGCTGATCAGCTATGCCCTGGTTAACCTCCCAGTGGTTAAAGCTTTATCTTTACATAGTTCTGTAATCATCCCCTTTGGGAAATGGTTATACCCCTTTTCTCTTATTGCTTTCTTTGATTCTGTTTCTATATCTGAAACACTAATTCAAACTGCTAATTGAGTCACCATCTGCTAGCCAAATATTAGGGATATGCAAAGTTTTACTCAGCATTCTTGTTTCCAGTCTCTCAAGCTCTCCTTGAAGCTTCTGGGCACTTCTTCTTTGTTAGGGGCAGGTCTCTGCATCCCTGTGAATGTGAAGGTCAGCCCTTTGGGACACAGCACCATCTAGTGCAGTGAACTACTTCAGATCTTCATAGAGACTTGAAACAGATGCCACCAGCAGTACTCACAGTGGCACAAGCCGCCTTTCACAAGAGGCCAGTGTTTTATTAGTCATCTGGAATACATCACAGGAGTGTGGCAAAGCACAGGCAAAATCTTTAAATGTAGCAGTATTGCTCTCCAAGCCAAGTTCTCATATTTCAGTTGTCTTGCAAAATTTGTCTCTGTACCCAGTGATTTCCAAATCCCAGCATCAGCACCTTTGTGCCATGCCTTTTCACTGCAGGCTTGTTTTTCTACTGCCTCCACAGAAATCTGAGGAACCTGTTCCCTCTTGCAGTCAGCCATTTGCTCCCACCTAAATGCATAGCCATTGTCGCTGGAATTAACTCTATGCATGTGAATTGCCTGTAATGATTCCTGCTAACACTTTGCTGTAGTCACTCAATACCTGTTGGTCCATGCATCCACACAATTCCCAGCAGGTAGCAATACAAAATCAAGATATAAATTGAGTTAGACACATTAGTCATAAATGAATTAAAATTTTTGCATATTCCCCATAGTATCTAAATTATTCCCACATAATTTCTCTACCCTGGCCAATACAGTATTTTCTGGTTCCCATCACTCAGCATGCCAATGCTGCATCACTCCAGTCGTTCAAATGATAGTTCATTCCCTAACATCTGTGAATTACTAGGATGCACTTTTCAGGTACTTCTTTACTTTACCCCTCCCTATTGATCCTTTTCCATTCAATGTCAAGAAACTGCCTCCAGTTGGCCTCTGGCTGCCGGGATTCATTGCTCACTCACCACATTTCTAAGCTTTCACTTCCACCTTTTCACTTAAGCTGTCCCTTATCCTCATCATGATGATGAACGTGGCAACATAGGCCGGTTCCCTTCACATCCCTCCCAAACTCCTTTACCATAATGCCTTTAAAGAATTTGAAAACACATAGGTTGCTATGGCCGCTTCCTACAACACTGATAAATGCAGCCTGGTTGTTTCATGGTTTGCCAGGGTTTTTTTGATACACAGTTATCACCATTTAGAGGCTTAGCACGCTTTATTCTTTTATTGGTAGTTGTGCAGTAGGCAGGCTCAGTGATGCCATCAGTAACTTCAAAATTACATCCCTGTTGAGATACATGATTGAGAAACTGTCTCATAAGGTACCTCCTGGCCTTCTCCAAGCTTTCTCTGGCAACTTTCGCTGGGCAACACCTCGATATTGCAGCGCCCTTTGCTAGGAACGATCCTAGCAGCTGCCATGGTGTGCGGTGCCCATGGGCTTCTGCAGCT
>NW_010286809.1:0-14582 GCF_000700745.2 Antrostomus carolinensis
CCAACACAAGAAACACATGGACCCATTAGAATGAGTCCAGAGGAGCCCACGAGGATGATCCAAGGACCTCACCTCTCCTATGAGGACAGGCTGAAAGAGTTGGGGCTGTTCAGCCTGGAAAAGAGAAGGCTCCAGAGAGATCTTATAGCGGCCTTCCAGTACCTGAAGGGGCCTGCAAGAAAGCTGGGGAGGGACTTTTCATAAGGGCAGTTAATGACAAAACAAGGGGAAATGGCTTTAAACTGAAAGAGGGTAGGTTTAGATTAGATATTAGGAAGAAATTATTCACTGTGCGGGTGGTAAGATACTGGAAGAGGTTGCCCAAGGAAGTTGTGGATGCCCCCTCAGTGTCTAAGGCCAGGTTGGATGAGGCTTTGAGCAACCTGGTCTAGTGGAAGGTGTCCCTGCTGATGGCAGGGGGGTTGGAGCTAGACGATCTTTAAGGTTCCTTCCAACTCTAACCATTCTATGATTCTATTTTCCATTTTCTACTTTTGTGGTACAGCATGACTATTTTACTTCTTGGAAGTTAAATGTTATTTAATTGCACAAAAATGCTGTCTCATCATATAGTACCCAGTGTGCGGGTTTCTTCTGCCTCTATATATTCTTGTGTTCTGGTCTTACAAAAATGAGCAGGACCACTGTTCTTAGTACAGAAAGTATTTTCTTTTATGTGCTTCTTACAGTGTTATGCATTATATGTTTTTAGTATGTGGTAGGTTTATGATGATCTAAACTTGTTATAAAGTTAAATAATGCTTTCCAGTATTAATAACTAGGTCAGTGGGAGCTCTTTAAAGTGGAGCAAATACTACTGCAGTATGTGAAGGCAGTATTGTTAAAACAAAAGGAAATAATGACCATTAGCCTATATGAAACAAAGGTCTATTTATTTTCTGCTTGATTTTAGTATTACAAGTTATTTTATTTCATGGAGCTTGTTAATGATGAGTTTTATTTTATGTTCACATCCTGTTTCTCCTCTGGTGTTGTAGTGTCTCCTGTCTACAACTGCCTTTGGGCAAGGAGTATTTTTCATTACATTCTTTGAGGGCCAAGAAATAGGTAAGCTCTCCAGGTAGAAGAAAAGCTTTGTAATTAGTATTTCAAAAACTACAGTTGGAAATGTTTTTCACTTTGTTCTGAAAAAAATCTAATCATGAGTTAACAGGATAGATCATAACAGCAGAAAAACCTTTTTAATACCCCTTGAAAACTAAGTTAGGCTTGTGCTGCCTTCTAGAAGTAAATTAAAATGGGCTTAGCATTGCTCTATTTGCAATACAGGTTGGAGGAAAATCTCTGCATCCCATTAGGTGATGGAATTCATCCATCTAGAGATGCAGACCCAAACATTGTTTAGTGAAATTCACTAGAACTGCCTAAGGGTGAGCATCTGACTGAATATTATTTCACTCAATGAAAGTGTTATTTCTCTCTGTTCAGTGGAGGAAGCTTTGGCAAGGCGTTTAGAGCAGTTTCTTGTAAGTCCTCATTGATGTCAAACACAGCTCTAATTCTTGCTTTTTGGCGAGGATATCAATTGGGATTTTTGTAGGATTACTAAATGGTTGAGGTTGGAAAGGACCTCTAGAGGTCATCTAATCAATGCCCATTGCTCAACCAACCACCTACAGCTGGTTGCCCAGGACTGTGTCCACACGGCTTTGGAATATCTCCAAAGTTGGACACTCTACAGCCTCTCTGGGCAACCTGTGCTGGTACTCAGTCACCCTCACAGTGAAAAAGTATTTCCTGATGTTCAGAGGGAATTTCCTGTGTTTCAGTTTGTGCCCATTGCTTCTTGTCCTGTCAATGGGCACCACTGAAAAGACCCTTGCTTTGTCTTCTTTGCACCCTCATTTCAGGTATTTGTATATATTCATAAGATCCCCCTTGAGCCTCTCTTCTCCAGGCTGAACAGTCCCAGGCCTATCGACCTTTCCTCATAGGAGAGGTGTTCCAATCCCTTAATTATCTCTGTGGCCCTTTGCTGGACTCTCTGCAGTACCTCCATGCCTCTCTTGTACTGGGGAGCCCAGAACTGGACCCAGTACTCAAGGTGTGGCCTCTCCAGTGCTGAATAAATGGAAAGGACCACCTCCCTCCACATGCTGGCAATGCTTTGCCTAAGGCAGCCCAGAATATCATCAGCTTTCTTTGTGACAAGGGTGCATTGATGGCTCATGTTCAACTTGATGTCCACAGGGAGCCCAGGTCCTTTTCTGCAAAGCTGTTATCCAGCTCAGTGGCCCCTGGCATATATTGGTGTATTGTATATTGGGATTGTTCCTCAAGAGGTGCAAGACTTTGCACTTCATGTTAAACTTAATGAAGTTTCTGTTAGCCTGTTAAGCCAGCCTGTTCAGGTCTCCCTGGGTGGTAGAATGACCCTCTGCTATATAAGCCACTTCTCCCAGTTTTGTGTCATCAGCTATCTTACTGAGGTTACACTCTGCCCCATTATTCAGATCATTAATGAAGATGTTAAACAGTATTAGACTCAGTATTGGCCTTTGGGGTACACTGATAGTTACTGGCTTTCCTCTACACTTTATGCCACTGATCACCAGCCTCTGGGCCTGGCCATTCAGCCAGTTTGCAATCCACCTCACTGTCTACTCCTTCAGCCCATACTTCATTAGTTTCTCTAGGAGAATCTTATGGGAAACAGTGTCAGAAGCCTTACTGAAGCCCAGGTAGACAAGATCCACTAGTCTCACCTCATCAGACCTTTTATCGTAGAAGTTAATCAAGTTCATCAAGCATGACTTCCTCTTGGTGGAGCTATGCTGACTGCTTCTGATGATATTCTCGTCCTTCCTGTGCCTTGAAATGGTTTTGAGGATTAGCTGTTCTACCACTTTCCTAGGGATAGAGATGAGGCTGTAAATCCCTGAGTGCTCCTTCTTGAACATAGGAGTGATATTTGCTTTCTTCTAGTCTTCAGGTACTTCTCTCAATTGCCATGATCAATCGAAGATTATTGAGAGGGGCCTAGCAATAACATCTGCCAGCTACCTCAGTGCTTTTATGTGCTTCCTATCAGGCACCATGGATTTAGGGATGGGCAGATTGCATAAGTATTCCCTGACCTGATCCTCTTCCACCAAAGGTACATCGTCCTTTCTCCAGACTTTTCGTTGGGTCTCTTTGACCTGGGATTTTTGAAGACCAGACTTTCTAGTAAAAACTGTTGCAAAAGTGGCATTCAGTACATCAGCCTTTTCCACATCCTCTGTAATCAGGTCCTCTGTCTTGTTGAGCAATGGACCCACATTCTCCCTAGTCTTCCTTTAGTCACCTATGTACTTACAGAAGCCCTTCTTCTTGTCTTTGACATCCCTGAACAGATTCAATTCCATTTGGGCTTTAGCTTTCACAGCTTTATCTCTGTTCACTCAAACAATGTTCTGTATTCCTCATAGGTTATCCATCCTTACTTCCACCCTGTGTATGCTTTCTTTTTGTGTTCAGCCAGGAACTCCTTGTTCATCCATGCAGGTCTCCTGGCATTTTTACCTGACTTCCTATTCATTGGGTTGCACTACTCTTGAGCTTGGTAGATGTGTTTGAGTTCACACATGCACTAGTATGTAACACAATGGAGGTTTATAAGAACAATATTGTACAGAACAAGAACAGTGTAAGTTATTCACTCTCAACATAATGCTAAAATGATTATTTAACTATTATACATTGGGGAGTAAGAAAAAGATTACCAGATGTATTTTGTGTATTTCTTCTGTGTGACTCTATTCATACTTGGCCTGAGTAGCACCTTGCCTTTGTAAGCTTAGAGGCAGCTGGTGAATTCCCCACTGAGCTACTGTACAGGTGCAGAAATGCATGAGGACACCTTATTATGTTTAAGTGTTAGGAAGAAAAAAAAAATATTTGGAAACTGGCTAAATGTTCTAACAGGTTGCTACATGTTTTAACATGGTGATCCCTACTATCTCCAAGCTAAGAGCTGTCCCTATTGATGGTGAAGTTTTAGAAAAGTAAGAATTGAATGTCTGGGCCCTTGATAAATGTCTACAAAGGGTATGCATTTATGTATCTAAATATATAAAGGGATGTAACCCCTTTCTTTTTTACTGCTACAGCAAGATTGATACTGATAACAGTGGATATTTCAAACCAGTAGGCATTGAAAAAGTATCATAATGATAAAAAGTTGGTAAGAGTGGAAGAGACACTTGCATAAAATATTACTTAAATTTCCCACCAGACACTTCATCAAAATGACTCATCTTTACTGAAGAAAGGGAAAAACATGCTTTGTGGAAAAACTGCTTTTCTTGACAATCATAGAAAAAGAATTGTAGAAACAATATCATGACCCACTGTACTGCAAAGTAACATTTTCAGAAAAAAAATGCAATGCTTTCTGTAAATCTACCATTTGGTTTCTTTTTTTTTTTCCATTTAACAATATGGTAGCTTTCTGTAGTAGTAGTGTTTTGCACCTTCTTTCTTCCCTTCTTGTCTTTTACAATATAATAATTTTATGAAGCAATTATTTAGTGAGGTTGTTGTTCCAGTTTACCTCTGAATATAGTCAATGCACACAAATATGTGCTTCTTAGTTAGAATTCACAGAATCAAGTTTTTAGATTTAGCATTATAGAAATTTGTGTAACACATTCTTTATAATATCAGCAGAATGGCATAAAGCCTGATTGAAGAGGACAGTGCCACATTTTGTCAGAGTTGTAGTTCTTTTTCCAAATTAAGGGCCAGAAAAAACCTCGTAAACAGCCCTTTCTGCAACAGCTTCTCTGCATTTTCCCAGCAGTAGTGTCACCTGCTGTTCTAAACAGCAATTCATTTCTATTCATTAGAATTACTGTTATTAACTATGGTCTTTGTGTTTGCTTAAATACGCAGAAGTGTGTGGTGTTGATGTGTTTGTGATCTTTAATGCTGTACTGATTTAGCTTTGACCTTTTAAAAAATCATTATTATTATTATTACTATTACTACCAGGAATTCAGTGGAATAATGTGCACCAGTCAATGGCAGAAGGAGGATACATGACCTTTGGATGGATGTGCTGGATGATGTTCCTTGACACAATTTTATATTCTATAGGTGGCTGGTATTTCAGCAATATTATTCCTGGTAAGATAATGGAGTTGTTCTTATTTCTTGTTTTTGAAGAGTCATTGAATGGAATGGCTAGAGTTGGCTTTCCTAATTGTATGCAACTAAACCAAACCCATATCTTTTTCTGAGTTGAGATTTTGTTGTGCAAAACTACCTGTGTTGCCTTTAGGGACAGGGTAAGAAAGTCTTCCTACATACGTAAATATTGAGTAGTGGCATTTTTTTTTTCTTTAACCAAGATTTATTAATATTATTGAGTTGACTGATGTATTTTGAATCATAGCCTAATGCCTCATTAGCAGTTTGGAAATTTCCTTTCCTCTGATTTGCATATGTCACATTTTTTTTCCAGCTACTCTGTGTTTGTTTTAAAAATAAAAAAATAATTTTGCCTTGAAAGATAGGGGTGTATGGAATATACAACTGAATTTTACAAACTTTAGCTTAAATTCACACCTGCCCTTCTGTGTCAATGAAATGCAGCTCCAAACACACAGAGAGTGTATTGTATGATTGGCAAGCGAAGCCTGGAAAGACCAGGCAACACCGAAGTTTAGGTTGCGTGTAAGAGCATATGTTTGCATGTTACACTAAATGTTCCTTACGCTGGCTGATTTGTTTAAATTGTGCAGGTAGTAATGGAAGAATAATGTTTAATGATTGGTGCAATGGATTATTGTTATAATAAAAAATATGGGTGCTTGCCTTGGCAGGCCATTTGGTGCGTTTTCTTTGCTCTAGGTTACAAGATTATGCTAGGCTGTGCCTACATACTGTTAAGACTATGATTCTGTTACACTTTAAAGCCGATTCAGAGATAAGGTAAAGCACAGTATCACTGAAAATTGATTATTTTATGGCAGGACCTAATGCTATGGCCAAATTATTTTTTTCCACTTTATTGAGATTTGTTAAGTGCAACTAAGACTTTAAGCTAATTAAATGGTCTAACCAGCTCTTTGTAAGTAATGATAGGACATTATTAGTCTGCAAACAAATATGAAATGACTATAAATTTTGCAACAGTTTCTATCATAATTATCATCTAGGAAAATACGGATTAAAGAACCAATGGTACTTTCCCTTAACTGCTTCCTACTGGAAGAACCTGTTTGGTGCAGACAGGAGGAAGAGACATTATCTGAATTCTAACATGTTTTTCTTCAATGAAAACTTCCAAGAAAGAGGTTTGTAGTTCCTAATAGAATTTTAAGAATGACTCTTTTCTGAATAGTGTGCTGATTTTGATCAATCTGCTTTTTTCATTGCTTGGTCGTATATTCTGTGTTTAGATCTTGTCCCTTTCTCTCTTCCATTATATAGTGTATACTATGAACATTATATACTAACTGTTAATTGTGCTGTGATCTCTAATGCTTGGATTGTTCAATTAAAACTGTTATACACAAATATTTGAGAAAACTCTTTTAAAAGTGTAATATACGTTATCTCAGGTTCATCCTGTCCCTGTGTATTGCCGCTTTACTTTGTTAGGATCTTCTGGAATTCCTTGAAGATCTCTTCCGTACTCTTACTGAATCTTAAAATTGTTGTGCTTTATTAACTTTTTTTTCCCCTGCAGTTTGATTTTTTTCCTCCCCCTCTGCTGTTTTTATTTGCTTCTTGTTTCAGTGGAAAAATTAACTGTTTATTTCTTTCCCTTCTATTTCTTATTTCCCTCTTCTATAACCACTCTTATTTCTATCACTGCTTCTTAGCTTTCTTTTTAAAAAACCTATTGTTATTGTAACTAATTTTTATCTGCCTCACATTTCGTTTGTTTTGTGAATGAAAGAGTAAGTCACCCTTACCTATGTTCCCTCTTGCACCTTAGAACAAGGTGGTTGTGGGTTTTTTGGAAGTTACAGTAGTTTGGAAATGGTACAGTTTTCTAGTATGAGTGAAGAAGCTGAGCAACTCAGCAGTTTTATATATTGATGTCTCCTAGAGTAGGGCAAACTTCGAAATGTCTTGAGGTTCATTTAAATGTTTGTAGAAAAAGTATCAGTATGAGTTTTGTCTGAATTTCTGAAATTTGGAAGAATTTCATTTTCTTGAGATGATTGCCTTTGGTCCTTACTTAAAATGAACATTTTTGGTGTTTCTGCTTGGGTTCACCACATCCTCTGTAGAAAGCAAAGAAAAAAAATCTTGATTGTGATTGCCTACAACATTGTGGACCTGTTCATCTCACTTCTTTGTTTAAACTGATGCACGTTGCATGCTCAGTAGCAAATTGCCTGTGTGTGAACTCAGTTGCTGGAAGGTAATCTCAAGCTTCTGATGAAAGGTCTTTCTAAAATTAAAATTTATTGTGAAAGGAGCAAAAATCTTCATTCACAGCCTAAACAAAGCAACCCTTGATCATTATGTAATTTTTAATTTATAATTTGATTTATATAGTTTTATAAAGCATAATTATCTCTTCTTGTAATATTTATTTATATTTACTAATATATAAAATTATTACATAAAGTAGAAATAGAAACTATAAATATGATGTATAAATATAAAATTTTAATATTTTGATATAGAAAATATATATTAAAACCATAATTCTCTCTTATCATAATTTTAATCCATAACATTATCTTCCTATGAGCTAACATTCCAATTTTACTTGCCTTTGTTAAAAAGAAAAAAGAAATCCCACTGCCAAATTTCTCCATTGTAATGAATCAATAAAACATTACATATTAATAATATATTTATGGGGCTAGTGATTGACTGCTCATGTTTAGAAAGTAGTGCCAACCTTTCCTTCTGACTCAGAAAGGAAGTCAACTTGATCTGCATCATATGGTCATCTCAGTTTGCTGCGCTGGTTGCCTCACAGTTAGAAAAATGCTGAGTATCTACTTGCACTGAGGACCTTGACTTATCTTTAGGCTAGGCTGCTGCTCTGAATCATTTCACAGAGATCTGCTTTGCTTTATTGACTGAAGGAATGAAGAGGATTAACTTGCTATGCCTGTTAATATTATGTTAATCTTACCTGCCTGAAATTGGATGGCATATATAGAGTAGTTCACACAGTTAGAATTTTCTCATACGTGTGGACATAAGACAATGATACAAGCAATGTTATTATAAGTGTTTTTTCTACTAGAAATGAAATATAACAACTATTTTGTGACTTTATGGAGATGCATGTGGGTGCATGCACGCAACTTGGCATAATTGTTTTAGGTTGCTTTTTAAAACTGCTAATAGCCCAAATTCTTAGGAAATATTAGCTGGCATAGTATCTTTGATTTCAGTGGAGCTTATGTCCGTTTGGAGCATCTGAACATCTGTTCCAAGCTTCAATAAATGGCAACAGGGATTAAGTTAATTTGTCATTCCCTGTATACACACACATATATCTTTAGATTCAGCAGTGCTCTTGATCTTCTGTTCTTCACCTACAGACCCAGCATCTCCAAATTTGAAAGGCCCTTGCATTGAGGGAGCCACCATTGGTGTTGTGCTGCTATCTCTCACCAAAGAGCACGTGGATGGCCAGAAGGCTGCTGTTAAGGATCTCAGCCTCACTTTCCAGAGAGGCCAGATAACAGCGCTCTTGGGGCCTAATGGAGCTGGCAAGACAACAGTTATGTAAGTCTGCCACTTAACTCCCACTGATCTGTGATGCTTTTTAACTTCAAAATGTTTGTGAAATCTTTCCTATGTCTTTTATTTTTTTCTCCAGCTAACTAATTAATGATCTCCCCAAAGCACACGTAAAGTGAAAGCTAGATATCTGTGACAAAAGCAATGTAAAAGAGAACTGGGTCCTCTGTGCCAC
Source organism: Antrostomus carolinensis (assembly GCF_000700745.2). NCBI lineage: Eukaryota > Metazoa > Chordata > Aves > Caprimulgiformes > Caprimulgidae > Antrostomus > Antrostomus carolinensis. The sequence continues at coordinate 8,903 of NW_010286809.1, forward strand.
TGAAACCATGATGTAATTGTTCAGGAGCAGCTAAGTAGGAGCTGGGCAAGTCTAGTTGTGTAGTTGAACACATCCCAGGACAGTGCTCTTTTCTGGCATCCCAGGTGTACTCCTATCACATGGAGAGTATGGAGTTTTATAGGGTTTTGTGCTCCGTTCATAGAGGTTGCAAGGAACTTTTCTTGGCAGTTGACTAGAAATGAAAATAACAAAATGAAAATGACATTTCAAAATGTCTGAGTTAAGAAGTCTATATATTTCTACCTTTATGTTAACTATGATCAGCTTTAATAAAACCAGTGATGCAGGATGGGACCGAATTAGGAATTACTCCTCAGGTAGAATATACTGTTTCTATAACTATGCTCAACTGAGTTGATGTTGCTCTCAGCATGCTAGGACATGCCTCAGGAAATCCAAGTGCAAGCTATGTAATACAGTCATTACACATGATCTTGCTGATTTTTTTTTTCTTTTCTTGTATCAGATCACTGTTGACTGGTCTTTATCCACCAAGCTCTGGTACTATTATTATTAATGGAAAGGACATACGCACTGATCTGGCTGCCATCAGGACAGAGCTGGGTGTTTGCCCGCAGTATGATGTCCTGTTCAATGTATTGACGGTGCGAGAACATCTACTGCTTTATGGATCAGTGAAGGCACCTGGCTGGACAAAGGAACAGCTGAATCAGCAAGTCAGTGGGTAAGATTTCCTTTCATTTGTGGAAATCTGTCAAGTAAATCTGTAGTGTCTGTTGCAAGCTGCTCAAACAAAAAAGTGCTAAAGCAAAATTGCAAGTAGAAGCAAATGGAAACTGCAGGTTTTCATGAGTTTTATCATACTTCACATTCTGAAATCATGCCTTGAAAATAGATTTCCTAGTTTCTAACCTTCACTTAAATGTATTTGTAGTGAAACTGTCAGTGTTTAAAAAGCCACTATAGAGAACCATCAAATAATGTTTTGACTGGAGTGGAGATGGTTGGCCTGGTAGCAGCTGTAGTGGTTCCTGCCTCACGCTGTCTACCTTACCTCCCTCCTTGCTGGAGAGGCAGGTAGAAAGTAAACTGCTGTGTGTTTGCCCTGAGTTTTCAGATAAGTCAACACTGAATTTATGTATTTATTATCCTGTATTCCCTCACCTGCAGTAGAGGGAAGGCTGGAAAACCGGAAAAGTTAGGTGAAGGCAGTGCTTGTTACGGTCTTTCTAAATATGCTATAATATTTTTCCTTTGTCAAATTCAGAGTTTAATGTGTTTAATGAATGAAGGGTTTTAAAAACAAACAATCCAATAGGAAAAACAAGCCAGAGCTCTGACATGATCTCAGAAGATTTGCCACTTGTCAGGTTGAGAATGTTTGCTAGTGTTTTTAGGCTGCTACTTCTTTGATATAGGACTATATCTACTTCATTTTTGCATCATATATATTAAACTAATAATAAACTGTACAAGGTGAGGTCTTGTTAACTAATAGCAAACTGCACTTTCTGAATTTTAGGAATAAAATGTGTGCTCTTCTAATAGTGTAGCAGTGTAAATAGTTTCTGTTTACCTTCCGATTCATGCTAGGCTGTGTGGAAGGCTGGGCACTTCCATGCTTCAATGGAAATAAATGCCAAGTTGATGGGATTTCTCCTTAAGTGCGGAATTAGGCATATACAGATACATTTGTGGCAAAGTGGCTTTCCTTTTTAGCAGCTATCATAAAAGCCTGTTACTTTAAATTTTTTATCTGAAAAATCTCTGGTGTGAGACACTGCATTCTCTCTAGAAACCACAGAAACAGCTCTCTAGAACAAGGGCAAACCAAACGTAGTGTTTGGTTAAAATTTATGCAAAATAATATCCTGGTTTTTATTGTACTTAGACTGCTGAATTGTAATTTCAGCAGTAGTCTGTCATACTGATGGCACATAAGAATACTCAGGACTCTGCAGGCCTTGCTGCTAAGAAAAATATTATTTTTATTTTTTTTTAAGGCAATGAAAGCTTTAAAATACTTCAGAGAAATTAGAAAAGCAACAAAGCAATGCAAAAAATAATGGCTTCTGAAGATATTAAGACTACTTTCCCTGGAGATATATCTATACAACAATTATAGAAACTTGTTTTCTTAAAAATGAAAAATCGTATCAGGGTTAATGCCATTGTTTACAGACTGCATATTCACTCAAATGATTCAGGAGACTACCTTAGGACTGTTGAGCCTTTTATGTTTTGTTTTCCAGGCTGATAGCAACTGAAAGCTTTTAGTTCAATGACTGGCTGTTCAATGTGATAAAAAATAAATTGGTGTTCTTTCAGTGCTGCCTTTATTGAACATATTTCCACGCACTGCTCAGATGCAAGATCATCAGAGGGCAAGGGCTCAATAGGTGATGTCTGTAAAGCATCTCCCAGTTCTTAACACAGGAATTAGGTTAGGTGGTATTATTCTACCTAGGGATCACTAATCTGTTTACTTCAAAGAAAAAAATCTGTGGACATTTTTAAAGTTTCTTTATGTAGTTGCAAAAACTGAAACACTGTTCGAGTTATGAAACTAACCATCTTTACTGTGGTTTAAGAGACTATAACTTAGTGTTTGCTGAAATTGTTAGACAAACCAGGATGTATTTTATTGGACTTAATTTCAAAATTTTGTAGGTAAAGAGATAATTTTCCTCCTTTTTTTTTTTTTTTTTTTTTTTTTTTCCCCCCACCGAACTGTATAATCAGTCATCTTTAATATTTTTGTCACTTTCCATTTACAGTGACTTTTGAGTAATTCTGCTCTGAGTGGACATAGTGTGACTGGAAAAACTTTTCCAATATTGCTCAAGTTTCTGTACTCCTATTTTAGGGCTCTGGAAGATGTGGATTTATCCCAGCATCAGTACAAACCTGTTGGTGCCCTGTCTGGGGGAATGAAGAGGAGGCTGTCAATTGCCATCTCCTTTATTGGAAACTCAAAGACAGTTGTTCTAGATGAGCCCACCAGTGGGGTAGATCCATGTTCTCGCCGTAAAATCTGGGATGTTCTTCTGAAGTACAAAGCTGGTACAAAACTTATACACATAATTTGCTGCTTAATTTGCTTTCTGGAATTCTGTTTCAATAATTTCAATAATTTTTAATAGTCAGAAAATTAGTATTTCTGTTCAATAACTAAATACATTAATTTCAGAGGTAACATTTAATTGAACTTGGGAAACTTTAAAGTAGAGAAAGTAAGGTTACAAGGATTATCTGCTATCTTGCAGAAAGATGCCCAGTCTAACAGAAGACTGAGCTTAGTCCTGAGTCCTGTCCTGAAGTTTCTCTTATCTTACCTTTTTCTTTTTTGTTGGCTTCTCAAAATTGTTTTCTAGTTTTAATTTCCCATTTTGCCCATATCTGTATATAGATGCATATATACTTCCAATGAAAATAGACTCATCAGTCAGTCTGCTAAATTAATTTTTTAAGTCCCCTAAGGTTAAAAACTGATTGTGGGAAGCAAATCCTTCATCTAGTGAGCATTCAATTAGCTATAATAACTCACAGTGGATGATCCATTGAAACAGACATTGCTGTTACGTGATTTTAAGGAATCTTTTAAGCTCTTAAACCATCTTGAAGTTGTAATGGCTTAATACTGCTTGCTATGTATAATGCAAAGCAAGTTTAGATCTAACTCAGGCTGTAAATCTGAATGCAAGTTTTGTTTGTGTTTTGCAGTTGTGTTTTGAAGGGACCTGAAACATATTCCCTTAAGGTTAAAGGACCCTTGTGAAAGCAAGATGTGTTTCTTTAGAAACCAGCTTTTGTAGACATATACCAATCTTTCTGATGCAGGTTGCACACTGATCTTTACCACTCACCATCTTGACGAGGCAGAGGTGCTCAGTGATCACATTGCCATCCTGCAGCGTGGCCAGCTGAGGTGCTGTGGTTCCCCCTCTTATCTAAGAGAAACATATGGCCAGGGACACAGTCTAACACTCATAAAGAAGGTATACTAAAAAAGTACTGTACAGAACTTAGTCCCTGCCAAGTAATAGCTGTGTGTATTCTAAGGGAGTCTAATGTCCCTGCCAGGAAGTAATATGTGATATTGATTATTAAAGAGCCAGTTAAACATGTTTTTGTCAACTTTCTTGGTTGTTTTGGATGGGTGGTATTATCATTATTATTATTTTTTTAAAAATACAATGACATCTTTGAAAATGATGATTTTCAATATTCAGATGAAAAGGGCTTTATCTCACTGTTGTTTATTCCTGAGAAGTAGTCTCTGCATATCAGGTTTTATGCATTTTCATGAGTGGAAATTTTCCTGTATGAATTCTACTATCAAGTCCCATACTTCTGGTAACATTTAATTTTTTGTACATGATTATCTTTCTTTCTTCATAGCCCTCTGTGTTTGAAATCCAGGATGCCAAGCATATTATTCAGGTCACATCTTTGGTACAGACCCACATACCAGAAGCCTTCTTGAAGGAGAACAGTGGGACTGAGCTGACCTATGTGATTCCAGAAAAGGCAGATAAGACCTGTTTTAAAGGCCTTTTTCAGGCTTTGGATCAAAGCCTTCATCATCTACATGTGACTGGCTACGGCATTTCTGACACCACCTTGGAAGAGGTACTTTTATTTTTTCTGTGTAATGGCATATTCTTGGTTAGAGAATCGTATATTAGCTTCCAGTTACTCTTGATTGTATCTTTCATATTGCACAACTCAGGCAAAATGTACACTTTATAGTTTTGCTGTACTGTTAATTTCAGCACCCACTCTACTTTGACTTATTTCTTATTTCAAGAATCTGATGTAAAGACTGAGGAACTGTGTAACTCTTAAATGTCTGTCTCTGCACTTAAGGAGAATTTAATGTGTCATTGATTTAATGAAAACCACTGTTGTTGTTCTGAAACCGTAGCATCGGAATGTGCTTTGAATTTGCAGGACTGGAAGTTCAGTTCAGGTAGCTCTTGAGACAGCAGAAAAATTGCTGATAATACTCTCTAACTTAAAAAGTTCTAAATCTTAGGACTTAGCAAAACTGTGTGGTGAAGTCTCTAAAGAGTATTTTGTGTGTATCCCGAGAAAGAGAGGCATATATGTATACATGTGTATATATATACACGCCAAATAGACCAGAGAAAAAGACTCTGTTATGCTTCTTCATTGCTTCTGAATTTAGTTCTGTGTAAATAGCCATATCAGTGAGAAGTTATTTTCTTTGGACTGTTTTTATCCTGACTATAACTTCTAAATATCAATGTTCCCTAAACCTTCACTGTTCAAATTCTGTATTATAGATCCTTTTGAAACTATAATTTTTTCCGCTTCTTCAAGTAATGATAGGTGACTAATGTCAGTGTTTTTATTTGATGGCACAATTCATTCAGTGTCACTTTATGAAACTGATTTCTCCATTGATTACCTATAGTTTTAAATATGGACAAGGTTGCACCATTTTCTAATAGAAAATTTAATATATGTTAGAAAATACTCCACAAAAATAATGAAATGCAGGTTCCTGTAGAGTGATATTTTTTATATATATATAGCAATAATTACTTAGTATAGAAAAGGGATGTATCCCTTCTCCCTCTGTTCCCTGGAAATGTATGTATGAGACAGTATGATGTAGTGGTCATGTGGAGTGCAAGATCCCTGTGGCGACACAAACAGAGGGCCTCCCCCG
>NW_010286810.1:0-7011 GCF_000700745.2 Antrostomus carolinensis
CCCCCCCCGCTCACCCGGTGCTTTGCAGCTGCGGAGATGCGTGGACACCTACAAGTACATCTTCGTCTTCTCCGTTGCCAACATGAGGAACAACAAGCTGAAGGATGTGCGGAACGCCTGGAAGCACAGCAGGTGAGCGCGGGGGGCGGTGGGGAGTGCGGCCCGAGGGCTGAGCGCGGCCCCGGAGCTCATAACCGCCTCCTCCTCTTCTTCCTCCTCCTGCCGCCCCAGGATCTTCTTCGGGAAGAACAAAGTGATGATGGTGGCGTTGGGGCGAGAGCCGAGCAGCGAGTACAAGGAGAATCTGCACAAGGTGAGGGCTGGGTGTTGTCCCAAAGCTTCGCCTCAGGTGTGGGGGCTGCGTCAAGCGTCAGCGGAGCTTCCTCGGGTCACTTTTCCACGGGTGTTTTCATTGAGTCCATCTATATCACAGCAAAAAAGCTCTGTTGTTAGTGGGGTTTTCATAGCTGCACAGGATTGAACCCGAGAGGACAAGTCCCTGGGTGCTACCTGAGCCACATGGATGGTCTCTTTCTTCCAGGTCAGCAAGCACCTGCGAGGTGAAGTTGGTCTCCTCTTCACAAACCGCACCAGAGACGAGGTGGATGAGTAAGTACACGTGTGTCACAGCTGTGGGCTGGAAATGCTGAGCAGCCTTTATTCTACTCGACTTGAAAAAAGGAAAAACATCCATTTGCTGGTGTTTCTCTTAAAGCAGTTCTGATCTTATGAAGCTTTTTCACTCATTTTTCTCTGCCATCCCCACAACAGCAGGGAAGAAGTTACGGCAGGCTGTGCCATAATCCCCATCTCCTCAAGGGATGTTCTTCCTGCAGCTGAAGCTCTCGTGTCCCATCTCTGTCTCAGGTGGTTCTCCAAATTCAAAGAGGTGGACTTTGCCCGCGCGGGGAACAAGGCGACATACGCAGTGAGCCTGGACATGGGACCCTTGGAACAGTTCCCTCACTCCATGGAGCCTCAGCTCCGGCAGCTGGGACTGCCAACAACGTTAAAGAAAGGTAAGGCTTGGTTTTTATCTGTGTGGATAAATTCTTTAAGAAGAATATTAAATAATTGAGTAGAATTTCTCCTTATTTGGCTGGTGCTAGAACTGATTATGTTCTGCTTGTGCTGTTCTTCCCAAACTGGTGTCAAAGGACGAGGGAAACAATAAATTTTATACAAAATACGGTCCCTTTCCAGTGGGAACAACTCTGCCCAGCCTGGCCCAGCGCACTGGCATCCCAGTCACAAACCAGATGGGTTTTTATTTAGATCTGCTCTCCCCCAGCTTCTCAGGGTGTACAAACATTGGCCTGGAAAGGCACAAGCTACAAAGGGCAGTGTCTGACAGCCTCTTATCTCTGCACCCCAAGTTTCCCTGGGCTTACTCAGTGTTTTTGATTCTATTTCAAAGAGCTTTTGTTCCTGCAGGAGTGGTGACGCTGCTTTCAGATTACGAAGTCTGCAAAGAAGGGGATGTTCTCACTCCCGAACAAGCTCGCGTGCTGGTGAGTAACGCTGCAGCGCAGCATCTGCACCAACACCTCTGTCCCTCCATGGAAAATAATCCACAGTTCAGCTTAATCCTGCTGGAGGGTGCGAGGTCTCAGCCAAAGGGGAGCAGTGCTTCTGGGTGTCAGTCAGTGGGTGCAGCAACCATCCTTACACGTCCCTCCTGTGAGGGCTCAAACCCTGCGGTGAATGTTTTGGCTCCTGCTTTGCTGCAGTTCCGTCAGGAAGCGATGTCCACTGTTAGTACAGCAGGAATGACAGATTTGTGTCCTTTCCTAGAAACTTTTCGGTTATGAGATGGCAGAGTTTAAAGTCACCATCAAATTTCTGTGGAATTCTGAGACGGGTGACTTCCAGAAGCTCGTGGGAGACTCAGCGGAGGAAGAGGAGGAAGAGGAGGAGGAGGAGGCTGATGATGACAGCAATGAGGACTAGCAGCAGTCCCTGCACTTGGACACCAGACAGTTCTACTCTATTTTAGAGACAAAAAGAGGATGTTTCCCTTCCCTGTTTGCACCCAGAGGACAAGGACGATCAGCTCAAATGTATCTTCATGAAAGATGACATAATTATGATGCTTTTTTTAAAATATAAATTATATATAAAACTTCATCTGGTTGTTGCTGCTGCCTGTTACTGGTTTGAGCACCCCAGGCTCTGAGGAAGTGCCATCTCAAACACCAGAGCTAGGCAGGAAGCATGTCATGGAATGTAACTTAGCCACAGCACACCTGACACTTCTTATCTTCTGATAAAAGCTTCAGAAGAAGCTTTTTAGCTCAAAGTCACCAAGTGCTGCTAAGGAGATGTCAGGCAGGTTATAGCTACAGTTAAGAGATGAAGTCTGTGTTAGAAAAAGGTTTATTCTTGTACATAATTATTTAAGATATTATATTATCATATTAAAGTAGAACTGGGGCCTTCATCCAATTATGTGTCCATTTTCCCAGATCAACTGCATCTTTAAATCATAGTGTTCTCTGTGTAGAGCTGAAGGTCCATGAGGGGGAGAAAGAATAAGGCAATGGCCCAACACAACAAGTGCTGACAGAGGATCCTACAAAACTTCATCAATACAGGGGAAAAAAAAAATCACAAGCCATGTGCACTTTGATCAGAGGGGCAGGGGGCGTAAGTACCTCTCTGGTGCTTCGGGAGGTCTGTGTTTGGTTATCCACCCCAGGGCGCACGGTTTCTCATCTCTAACGGAAATAGTTGGGGCAGTTGTGTGCAGTCAGGTTCCAGGCTTTATCAAACGCCTCCACCACAGCTGGGAGCAGGGGACCCTCTTCACTGTAGTCAAGGTTCTGCTCTAGCTGCTCCAAGTTGGACATCCCAATGATCACTGCGTCTCCAAGAGAACCCTGGAAAGGGATAAGAGGAATTGCTCATCCTAAAAGAAATCTAATTCACCTCCCAAGCCTCTGCAGGCCAAATGTGAAACAAAATGGTTCTTTGCAGTAAAGAACATCCAGTAACTCCTGGATGTTTCGATAACTGACACCACAAAGTTCTGTTCCAAGGCCAGAACATCTCCAACTCCTACTTTACAGGGGACTAGGGGAACATTTTGGGGAGATAGGGAATATAACTATTAATTTCTTAGTCCAATGAAAAGCAAAGTCATCTCCTTGCAGGGAAGCTGTCTGGGTGGGAAGCCAAGACCCCAGTAACTGGCACTTTAAAATCTTCCATTTTTCCCAATCCTATGAGCACAGGATACATTTCTGTGGGGAAATGCCAGACTGACTCACTCCTACAGCCTGGCAGGCAGAGCCTGTACAGCCAGAGATTCACTTTGGAACACCACAAACCCCTGGGCTGTGCAGATTAAAAGAAAACTGCTTGTACACAGACATTTCCCTGTCAGTGTGACACAAGAGCTGCCCATTTCTGGTGGTGCAGCGCAGGTATGACCACGTCAGCCCCTTACCTGCAGCTTGGAGTGATTGTACAACCACTGCAGAGCAGCAGAGGTCAGGCTCGGTGCGTCGGAGCCGTAAGCATCTTTCAGAGCTCTGTCTACTAAGGCAATTCCTTCAAAATTGTGTTTTTTCCAGTACCTGCAAGGAAAGAAATCGCTCTTACTGCCCCTGGGACCTCCAGTGAATTGTACATCTATATCTCAAGGCAGTATGAAAGGCTTTCAGGAAACCTCATGCAATTCTCTGTAACCTCTGAGGACTCCTGCAATCCCCCACTGCAACTGGGAGGAAGCTGAGCCTAAAAACTGCAAAGCTCAGTCACAAGCCGCAGCCCCAATCACACGTGCAGATGTAATCGCTGCACAAACTTCAGTCAATTCTGCTTCCTCTCAGCTGATGATTAGTGTGGGTTTTTTTTATGTAGCCACATCTCCCTGCTCATCTCTCGGCTCAAAACTTACCTGTCCCTGTAGGCTTGAGCCCAGTCATTCCCAAAAAACCTTCCAGTGGGCTGGTGTGTGTCTTTGTCCTCGTACTTGTACTTGCCGGTCAGCAGCCCTCCTGCAAAGGGTGAGCAGCACGTTCAGGGATGGGCTGGCTCTTCTGCAGTCCCCATTTCCCATGTTTTCATCTCAAAATGTCACCCTTTCCCTCCCTGTACCTGCCAGCGGGTTGTAGGCGTAGAACCGCAGTCCGTAGTATCTCAGGCAAGGGAAGAGCTCAGCTTCCACCTGGCGAGTGGTCGCGTTGTACATACCCTGGGCAAAGATGAGGGAGACCAAGAGCTTCAAACACTAGCTTGTGAGAGTGGTTACAAGCACCTGAACAGCCTTTTCCCCACCCTCCCCTGACAATACTCATCCAGAAGAGCAGCTTCAGGTCACACAAAGTTATTAACTACTCAGGAAGAGACTTTCTAAAGGATTGCAAATAACACAAAAACTTTGTAAGTTCCACATCAAGGGAGCTGGACTGAAGCAACAAACGTGTACTCAGCTTCTTCCAAGAAGTGATCTCACTCAGCTTTCCAAACACATGTGTCCTCAAAGGACTTGCTAGAAAACTGCAGCAGCTTCCTTTCCTGTGTTTGTATCTGGCACACTGAGGGCTGGTCCCAAGATCTGGGGCTCCCAGACCCTTCCCCACGGTACCTGCCCGTTGCTGTAAGGACACAGAGCACCATCCGTACACTCTTCTGATCTGAAGCCTCATATTCTTTTGGTTTGATTCATCTCAGCCTCCAGAAAAGATTTACCAGACCACAGCAAGTGCCCATCCCTCACCTGGTACACGGTTGGCATCACCCAGTTGTTGTATTTGCAGATGGTGCAGATTTCTGCGACCTCCCAGGCTGCGTAGTTTGACAGACCGAGTTCTTTAAACTTTCCCTGCAGAGGAATAAAACAGTATCCAATTCCAGATTTTAAACGTGTATTTGTGTCTAGATGGTGCAAGATGCATATGGTGAAAAGGACCAAATTTTAGTCCAGACTTCTCTGTTCATCCCTGTACATCTTTTCTAGGTAGATTATGAATTATAAGACCTGACAAAAATATCATAGTATCATAGAATGGTTTGGGTTGGGAGGGACCTTAAAGCTCATCCAGTCCCAACCCCCCTGCCAGCAGCAGGGACACCTTCCACTAGACCAGGTTGCTCAAAGCCTCATCCAGCCTGGCCAAGAACACTTCCAGGGAGGAGCAGCCACAGCTTCTCTGGGCAACCTGGGACACTGGCTCACCACCCTCACAGTGAAGAACTTCTTCCTAATATCTCACCTAAACCTCCCCTCTTTCAGCTTAAACCCATTTCCCCTTGTTTTGTCATTAACTGCCCTTATGAAAAGTCCCTCCCCAGCTTTCTTGTAGCCCCTTCAGGTACTGGGAGGTCACTATAAGATCTCCCTGGAGCCTTCTCTTCTCCAGGCTGAACAGCCCCAACTCTTTCAGCCTGTCTTCATAGGAGACGTGCTCCAGCCCTCGGATCATCAATTGTTGGTTTTGAATTCACACCTTCCAATTTAAATGGCACTACGAGATTAATACAACTCAACAATTCTTCACCCATTAACAGCACTTATCTTAACCGAGTCAGTTAACAGGGCTGAAAGCAAAGTTCAGACCTTCTAACATTTCCAAGAGCTTTTCAGAACAAAGTGCACCACGTGAACACACGACAGAGCCTTGGTTTGGCTCTGCCTGGTCATCTGCATCTTCCTCTTCCTAGTGTTGCGCAAACTCAGCGCTGGGGAAGGGCACAACGAGCAGCCCTGGCTTAAAAAAGGTGGTGGGAGGGAAGGAGGGAATCAAGAGGTGGTCCAGGCTTGGACTTTACCTCTTTGTGCAGCTCATTGCAGGCACGCAGCGTCTCCTCCACTGGGGTCCCATGGTCAGGAGCATGGAGGTAGAAGAGCTCCACACTCGTCCTCTTCAGCCTCTCCAGGGATGTGTCCAGCTGTGACCGCACACTCTCAGGCTTCAGCGTCTTCCCATCCCAGGGGTTGGCCTTGGTGGCAACTTCCACTGGTAGAGAGAGAGGAAGAATGAGCAGGGATGATTCTACCTTCAGGAAGGGAACAGGGATGGAGGACATAATGTGAGGGTTGCTCAACATGTTTAAGGGAAGGCCCCTCTCAGGAACCCTGTCAGCCTAGCAGAGCAGGCCCTTCTCCTTAAGGGCTGCAGGTCCCTAAAAAGGACCTAAAGAGGGAGGTCCTTCTCCTCAAGGCCTGGGGGTCAGCACTAGCAGTGGAGTCCTTTCCCCTCAGGGAGAGTATCAGCCTGGCAGAGACCCTTCTCCTCAGGGAATGGGGCTGGAGGAAGTCCCTTCTCCTCAGGGATGGTATCAGCTTGGTAGGGAAGATTCTTCTCCTCAGAGAACGGGCTCAGGGGAAGCCCCTTCTCCTCAGGGACATATCAGCCTGGCAGGGGACACCCCTGTCTTCAGGGAATGGGCACAGAGGAAAGCCCTTCTCCTCAGGGATGGTGTCAGCCAGGCAGAGACCCTTCTCCTCAGGGAATGAGGCTGGGGGAAGTCCCTTCTCCTCACGGATGGTATCAGCCTGGCAGGGAAGACCCCTGTCCTCAGGGAATGGACCCAGAGGAAGACCTTTCTCCTCAGGGACAGTATGAGACCCTTCTCCTCGGGGAATGGGGCTGGGGGAAGTCCCTTCTCCTCAGGGATGGTATCAACTTGGCAAGGGAGACCCTTCTCCTCAGAGAACGGACCCAGAGGAAGTCCCTTCTCCTCAGGGACGGTGTCAGCCAGGCAGAGACCCTTCTCCTCAGGGAACGAGGCTGGGGGAAGTCCCTTCTCCTCACGGATGGTATCAGCCTGGCAGGGAAGACCCCTGTCCTCAGGGAATGGACCCAGAGGAAGACCTTTCTCCTCAGGGACAGTATGAGACCCTTCTCCGCCCTCACTGTGACCAGCCCCGGCCGTACCGGGCTCCGTACCGGGCTCCGTACCGCCAGCCAGCAGCGTGCCCAGGATACGCTCGGACTCTCCTCCCGCGTACATATAAGCGGTGTCGAGGAGGCGGTATCCCCTCCGCAGGAAGGCGCGGAGCAG
>NW_010286811.1:0-12053 GCF_000700745.2 Antrostomus carolinensis
CCCGGCATTCCCATCCCTCCTCTCTCCAGTTCTACTACGTAACTCCAGGAAAGCGATGCTGTAGAGTGCAAACGAGCTGCCTGTTGCTGCACCTCCCTCGCTGCTGATGCAGCTGGGGGGCCAAGGGCAGGTGAAGGGATGCTGCAGTGACGGGGCTGTGTACGAGCATGGGCACTCGGTGCCCCCATCCCCTCCCTTCATTCTCCGTGCTCTCTCAATTTATGAGGCTTTTTCTGTTCCTGACTTGGACACCTGGGAACATCTGTATGCCCCCACGTTACTGAGGCTTGATCCCGTCATCAGCCTTCTGCTGTGGTAGTTGTCGTCTTCTGCGGTGTGAGGCTTTTGGAGAACCAAGGCGAGGGTGGCAGCTTGACGGGAGTCACTGCAGCAGAGGACTTGCACAGGCTCACAGCTGGGTTGCAACTTGCCGGAGTTGTTTGAATTTCATTTGCTCGAAAGAGTAGCTGTTGGTGCTCTTTTTATGATGCTTCTGTTTCTTTGTGGGTATCGTAGTCTACTTTTAAGAGCACAGAACATCAGTGCACTGTTGCTGCTGTTTGAGAGTGTAACAAAACTCACTGAAGAAAACATGCATTCCTCTTCTGTGAGGAGTGGAACTGATTTCTCCTAATGGAGGTGATACTCAGCCTGGTAGGTTAGTTTTGGTTTTATTGCTCTGTAAAGCTCATGAAGGCTGTATGTTTATATTAAGTAGAATAGTGAGCATATTTGTATGTATTTTCATAGATTTGTTTGTTGCATTATATGGTGAAATGATCTGAATAGTAGTAGAATTCCTGTGAATCAAGCTAGGTTGTACCCAACATAAACTGCTTCCTAAATAGGGCTAATGACATTCTGTACAAGAAATTTCACTTCCCTTCCCTTTCACCTTTGTTAGATGGGATCTGCTATCATTAATAGATAAAAGATCTTAGAAATCTGTTTTTTGAGAGTGAAATCTGCCATAAGAATGTAAAACAGTTTCTTGAAAAAGTGAATTGTGACCCTTTAAAAAAAAAAATAAAATTATTGTCATTATATTAGATTGTGATGCAAAATCTAGTGTGTGCCCTGAACTTGCACAAGTATAGAAATTGTTTCAGTTTCTGTATTTAGCCTGGACATGTTTTTTTAGTGGAGTTTTCTCACTGGCCTCTTGCAACAGAGTGGATGCCGTTTGGCCTGGTTCTTGCTTCTAGTTGGTCTGGAGCACAGCTGATAAAGTCAGAAGTCACCTGGCAGACGTGCAGCGCAATGCAGCGTTGTGCAATGCCGTGCAGTGCATTGTTGTAAAACTCTGCTGTACACCCTAGATGACTGGCTGATTCTAAAGATTTTGCAGATGTGGGGTAGGATCCTCATTTGGTATAGGTCAGTGACTAATAGTAACATGTATTTTTAAAAGCCTTCTTTACATCAGCTTTGCTAGATTGAATTCTGTGTGCCATTTGTTAGAGCAGTGCGTGATCAGATGATCTCATGTCTAATATTCCTGTAAAGTAATCAATTTTTAGAGACACTCTTACCATTTAACACTGAGAATACCCACAATAGTCAGTTGAATTAGATTTCCTGTAATTTCTGGTTTTTGCCATCATTTTCATGGCACTCCATTGCAGTTTTGAATATATAATATGGTAAGTCACATTGTTTTCATTTTCATTCATGTTCTGTGCACATTTCTGCTTCAGCTATTGCTGTAGTGCTTCCTGGGATCTCTTTACCCAGTGCGTGGTGCTGCTGAAGAAGGAATGGCTTTGAGGCAACTTCTGTTGTAGCACTGGGTTACAGAGCGGGGTTAGGGCAGACGTTAGTGCTACAGCAGTGCTGGTGCTTGTTGCTGCGTGTCCTGCCAGGCAAAGGGACAGTGAACTCCCATCACAGAACCCAGACCAGTGCCAGAGGCTGGGGCGACGTGTTGCAGTTTGGTGGCTGCATGCAGTCCAGATGCAGAATTGCACCACATGCTGGTTTGATTCCACCTTCTTTTTTCCTTTCCCTTCAGCCTTTGCCCTTCGCGTCCTGTTCTCTAATATCACAAAATGCTTTTGTGGGTGTAGCTTTTAATATCTCCACATTAACATGGCTTGTCTTCTGCATAAATCAGACCTTATTGTTCTTTTTCTATGTAATGTTTTCATTCTCAATGCCTGTTCTAAATGCCCCTTACAATATACTTGCTTTTTCCTCATGGCAATATGATGAAAGCAATGTAATGCTTTTTCAGAAATGCCATCTGACATACCAGTGTAATTTAAGACAATGGCGTTTTTTAGCTGTTTTTCCTCTAACCCTCGTTCCTACAGAACACATTTACAGGTTTTAATTCCTATTTTTTTCCTAATGAAGACTGAATTTTGCTCTTAGTAATATTTTCTTCCACGTTGCCCATGTTTTGAGTCAGTCAAGAGTTTTCTCCTCTGTTACATTGCTGAAAGTTATATTTTATGAATTAACATTTCAGTGCAGAATTTCTTCACATTACCTGTGCATTACTGCGCGTCAAGAGAATGTTTAAAAAAAAACCCCAAAACACCCAAACGTACCAAACCCAACCACTGTAAGGTCTGTCATAGCCTTTAAGAGTTGGCTGGCTCGAAGGGACAGACAAAAAGAAAATGTAGAAAGTTTATGTCCTTGTATCCATGCTAGCTGCAAACATCTGGCATGGCTAAGGCAGGAGGAAACTTCTAAAAGCCCATTTTTGTTCTGTCATTTTGGTGGTTCCTGGTATTTCAGCCTTGGGAGCACCTTGCATACTCTGAATTAATGGTCCTGAAGATCTCAAACTTAGACTGTATATGACTTGACTTCATGATCATCTGTCTCTATCCCAGGTGAATAATAATCTTTGCTACAAACAGGAAATGTCAGTGGGACAGAGGAGGAGAGCAAGGGGAGAAGCAACCATGAGTTGAGGCTGTCTTTTTAAAAATGAGTCTGAAGGATTCCAGCTTGATGGGCCTAAGGTGCTATGGGTCAGAGTGATCACCAACAGGGTGATGAGCCTTTGCTTTCTAACCTCTAAATATGACAATAAACCACCTTTTCTTTGACAAGGAGGTCAAGGGTAAGTGGTTAAGAGGTGGTGAGGTTTCTTCTTGCACCAGTGACAGCTGTGGTTAAATGCTGTTGTTGACTCTTGTTTTGTACTTGTGTCCTTATGTGACAATTACTTTCTAATTAGAGGTTCAGCCTTCCAGGACATCACATTAATCTTCTGAAAATTTTATTTTGTGATTTTTAAATAGCAGTGTTTCAGTGGCGCTATAAATAGAGCGTATAGGTGGATTTATGCCCCACAGGGCGTTGTTGAATCTCCATTTTTAATTCTGCTTGAATCTGGCTACCAAGTGCGCGGTTCTGCGTGTGTTAAGGAATGCATGTATCGCCTTGATTCTATTGATTTGCTCCCAATTTGGCTGTCTGTTATCCTGTCCAATTTTTTTGGCTCAAAGGTTCAGTTTTAAAAATAGCATCATGCGTTGAACGCGGAGTGGAAAGCCCTGTAGCTTTAAATCTCGCAGTCCCGGCCCTTTTCTGCACCCGAAGCAGATGCTCCCGCTGAAGGAGGGGCGCATGGCGTGTCCGTGAGCTCGGAGCCTGCAGTGGCTTTGCCTGGGTGGCCTGGCAGCTCTGCACACAGCCATGCTTGTTGTGGCAGAGCCACTCCGCTGCCGCCCGTGCCTGGAGCCCAGGCAGCCTGGCCGATGATGGATCCGCATTGGCAGTGCCCAGTGCTGGGGCCAGGGCGGCAGATGGCCAGGTGGGGATGTTGATGTGGTGCTGCTGTACCTGCATCTGCTGTGAAAGGGACCTCTGCGAGCCTGTGAAGGTGAGAGGGCTGTGGAGCATCACTAGAATAGCGTCAGTTCTCTTATTTGGCTGTTTCATTTAAATCTCCAGTAGAACTTGACCTCTTTTTGTGGCGTCAGCCTTGGAAGTGCTGTGTTTTCCTCCAGGCACTGCTGTTGAATTTCTGTGGTTGTTTTTTGTATCACTTTTCTTCACTTCGGAAGCTGGGAAGTATGAAAAAGGCTCCTGTCTGAGTGAGTGTTGCAGTCTATAAACAAGATCAAGCATGGTGTGCTGCTTTTTGGAGTTTTCTGTTTGTGTTGTTTTGAGGTTTGGCTTGTATAATACAATGAATGATGAAAGAAGGGACTAGTAAATGCAGCCCGATGTCAGAGAGAGATGTCTGCATTGGTAGCTTTCTAAATGTGTCCTCTTGTTTTGCTGTTTTAGCTGTGCAAAATATATTTTCAGGAAGTAGTAAACAAATTGCAGAATCATATTTTTCTTCAAGGTAAAAAAAGAATAAGAGCTTCCCATGGAGTCGGTGACCTTCAGAAATGAATAAGTACTTTCCCCTGGTTTCATGTAGCTGTGTAGCTAGGCATTGCCCTTTCACAAGTCTGAGTTAACAGTGAGCTGTATTTTCCCACCTGCATTTATTAAATATGGAGAGAGACAGTAAGGTCTTTGACATTCTGACCTCTAAAGCAAAATGGAAGATATTTCTCTTCAAATTGTTGCAGTTAGCTCTCCAGTGCATTGTGGCCCCAATGTTTGGAGAAAAAAGAAATATGGGATCCAGACTTTTTTTGCCGTTTGCCTTTGCCATAGATGAATGTTTCCCTAGGGTTTGTTATCATCTGCAGGAGATGTGGTTGAGAAATTGCATAGTGTTATTGATGTGTTTGAAGCATATATGTCTAATCACATTTATTTAATAATTCTTTTTCTTTGCAAAGATCTGGATCTCCTGTACTGGGACATATACTTTTCCTCACTATATTAATCAGTCTCTGTAATAAAGGTGATGCACAGGTGGCTATTTGGAACAGCTCTGTTAGAAACACAGAGTTGAAGTGGTACAGAAGGCAGTAAGAAAGGAGGGGTTTATTTATATTCCACATCCCAGGTTGATAGATCTGCATGCTTTGTGTCTTGGCATGCATAACATCAGGCTAATGTATCACCACTTGAGAGCTGGAGAAGTAGTGAGAATGGGATACTGGGGTTCTGCACTCTCTAAATCAGCTGTTGTACTGCTGTGAGAGCAGCCCGAGCTTTTCATGTTGTGTTGTGGAGATGCTGCTGCAGTAATATTTGTCTCTAGATGGAGTTTGAGATGAGGCTTCTCGCTTTTTACAAGAATACTAAAAGCAACATAGTGATTTCAGTATTTAGTTAGTCCAGTGTTTGCTATGGATTTCTAGACAAGTACCGTGTTGCCTTACTCTGCTGGATATTTGTCATCCCTTAAACTCGCCTTTCTGGGATGTCTCATTGCTTAGTGTTTCCTTCTCCCAGGTTTCTGAAGGCACGCGTGCCCTCTGTGCGCAGCCCTTGGAGCGTGCGCGTTCTCGTGCTGTAGTGACTGCCCTTGCCTACATTGCTTCTCCTTGTCCTTGACAAGCTCAGTTTGCCACTTCGAGCAATCTTACGGATTTAATTGGTGCTGATGTAGGAGCACCCTGCGGTGCTTGGAGCTAAACAACGAGCTGCGTTTGAACAGGAAGGGGATCTTTGAAGCCAGCTCTATTGCATGGCTTTCTGGCAAGTTAACATTAGCTGATGCACTATGTGCATGTTCTGTTAGAAAGGCTTTAAATGAGGGAAGAGTATGTCAAGGAATGCTATACAGGAATGACAAAGTAGTATGTTCACAGGAAATATGAAACCTGCTATTTCAAAATATTTGTCTTTTCATATAAACTGTTGATCGGATCGACTCTGAAATACTGCTTCCAGGATGAATTTTCGTTACAGTCACACTCTGTGTTACAGCTGCAGAAAATACTACAGCTAAAAATAAATAAAAAGAAGTAAGTGTAGACATACAGTAGTTGTGCTTATGTACAGGAGCCCTTTAGGCTAAATATGTGGAGATAACTCACGTGTTAAACTTCAGCAGAGAAGAATCTAATGAAAAAGGGGAGGAAGTCCTTGCTCTCACATGTGACTGTTCTGTGCATAGTGATCATGCAAAGACATTTGTTCTCCCAGAGTCCAGACCCAGTTTGTTCCGTTGCTTTGCACATCAAATTTAACTTGCAATATGAAAGTTAAACACTGTTCTTCACAAATGAATATGTAAGATGCAATAATAATCTGTATTTATCAGATAGAAGCTTGAAACATGAAAAAAAAAAAACCCCACACTACTCTCTGGGAAGTTTAGACAATCATTTTGTCTCTAGGGTAATGAGATGTGATTTGGACATACTGGGGAAAACAGAAGGGGGGTGGTGGTGTTTTGGGTTTTTTGGTGGGTTTTTTTTAATACAAAAAGACCCTGTCATTTTACATAGTAACTTTCTGATAAAAGCTTGTATAAACTTGTTTCCAAATCCACCCTCTCCTCCCAGTTCCTATACTCAATTTTTGTTCATCTTTACCTCATTTCCTGTCCTTATTATTGTAACTTCTGGCCTGGTTGGCAATCACCCCTTGATTAAAAATCTGCAGCTGGTAAAATAAACATCCAGTGATGTTATTTTGGCTGCATCTTTTGCTGTGTCATCCGTCTTCACCTCAGAAATCAACTTCCTGCAAGCCCTTGTATATAGTTCAGTTTTTTCCTATTTTTCCATTCAGATTGCTTTATTAATTCCCTTGGACTTCCCTTACCCATAATGTTGGTGTTACTCCCCATTTATCCAACCAACACTTGATTTTCTTCTGGACTAGTCTGTAGCTTTGGAAAGCCATTAGTGAATTGAACCACCAAGCCTTCCTATTTTTCATCAAAAATATCTTTTCTCAAGATTCCAGAAGGTGGAGGTCAAGAAGGTAAGGTCTTTGGCAGCAATTGTGTTTTTAAAAAGAATTAAAGGAGCCAAAGGCATCACCTTCAGGTAGATGTTGCACTGTGTTATGTCAGTCCCCTTCTGTCTCTAGGGTGTAAGTAAATACTTGTGGGCAGAGCTTGTGCCTGGCCCTGCATGTCTTCATCCCCTCTGAGGAAACAGCTTGTGCGATGTTCTTTGCCTCAGCCCAACACTCCTGGCTGACCAGCAGTCAGGGGTGCATGTGCGTGAACTGTAAGTGGAAAAGGTGTAAGTCAGCTTTGTGGGTTCTCTTACCTCTTAGCCGGGTAGTAAGTGATAGGCATGGTGCCCCAGGCAGGTAGATTCAGACAGGAGGAAGGTGCAGAGCCAGCCAAGCTCTGCTGTGCTGGAAGCACTGTGCTGCAGGGAACGCCTGTGTTCAGCGATTGTACGGTGCTCACAGAGACTTCCCGGCAGCTCCCCTGTCAAATAGGTCACGTTGGTTGTGACGGATGCTGCACACATTACTTTCTGATACAGCAAGTACAACGTCATGTGGCAGCAGTATCTTCCACCATTCTCCTGGCTCTCCAGCGACAGCTGAAGTTGAAACATTTGTCTCCTTTAGGGATTTCTGCTGCTGACAGATAGGAGGAAAACAGAGCTGGTTGATTTACAGTTAAACTCTGTTTCTGACACTTGAAGCACCAAATGAAGTCACATCTCCATTTCATATTGAATTAGGTGACAAGGTCATGCAGCAGCTGGCTTTACCAGATACCAAGTTATAGGTGAGGGTTTGCGTGCGTCCCTTGGGCCATTGTTTGGTGTATGTTTCTTTTGGCGCTGGTGCCACTTTAAACAGTCTTGGGTCGATTTTCCCTCCTGTAGTGTTCCTGCAGTCCTGCTGGTACACCGTGTGTGCAGCCTTATGGTGAACCAGGTTTGGGAACTAATTAAAAATATCTCCAAGTTTCTTATTGCTGGGTTATTCTCTGTGCGGATCAGTCTCCAGGTAAGCTCACACCTTGGCCCTGCAGGGAGTTGTTCTTTCTGTCCCCTTGCTATGGCAATGCCAGGTTACGCAGGGAGCTGCTTAACTTGGCCCTGCCACCACAGAAAGGGAATGCTCAATTGCATGGAAGTCCCTTGAGCACATTGTAAAGTTACCGACGAGCCCTTCTTTTCCTTGTCAGGTATCTGCCATCTCTTCCCCTTTCTGCAGAGTGAGGACACGATGGCCATGCGGGATGCTGGGAACCACGTGCCTGGCTCTGCGTTGGCAGACGGACGCGTGTTGTAGTAATTGTTACTCATGATTGTTTAACTACTGTGAGTAAGGGATAAAAGCAGTTTCCTTTTGGTGTTACCAGTGTTGGTTCTATGCTCTAGCTGCTATCTTAGACAGGCAAAGGGGTAGTATTGGAATTTTTTCTTATTTTATTTCAGGCTAATTTTTCATTTTTGTTTTCTCATAGTGTTTTTTTTCCATAACCAGGATGATCTTCCCACTATTTTGAGGGTTAATTGTCCACTGGAAAAGGCTATTTATCTCCTTTAGAAAGCCCAGTTATAATCTAACCTATGAGCTGTGCTATGAAAAATACACAGCAAGACTTCTTGAGCTGTCTATCTGTTTGTATGCTCTCCTTAGCCAGTTTTGGTTTTGATTTGGAGCCTAATAGGGACAGCTCAAAACAGTTGCTGGCAATGATGACCAGCAGTTTCTGTGGGTGAGTAGATGGAAACCTGTTAAAATGTGAAGCTGATACAGTTTCTGAAGATTTAGTTGGCCAATAAAATTTTGCAGGGTAAATGCGCAGTGCGTCATGAGGGATCAAACTGGACCTGTTCTTTGGTTTTCTTTTATATGCTTCTTGGCAGTAAAGCCAAGGCCGATGCCACGTAGTGCAGGAGCATATATGTGCACGCGGCGCTTGATGGAGTAAGGCAGATTCTTAAATGAATCCACACGTGAGTGGACTGTTGGGTTTTTAGGGATGGTTCAGTGCAGCAGTATTTGGATCTTCTGTCTGTATTTAATTGAGAGGTGAATGAACAGAAATCTTCTCCCTTACATGTGTTATTACACAGCATTGCAACAATATAAACATGCAATTTGAAATAAATGGTGAACCAAAGAGTTGGTAGTATCAAATGTGTGGCAGTTGCAGTAGACAGACAAAAAGGGCTGCAGGTCCAAGTTTTTTATTACAGACATAACCACAAGTATAATATGTGGGTGTGGAATCTCCCTTCTTGGAGATACTCAAAAGCTGCCTGGTCGTCATCCTGGACAGGTGGCCCTTGGTGGCCCTGCATGAGCAGGGCGTTGGACCAGATGACCTTCAGAGGTCCCTTCCAACCTCAACCAACCCTTCCAACCTCTGTCATTCTGTAACATCCTTTGAAAAGCAAAGCATTAGAAAAATCTTTCTCAACTGTAGGTCATAAATAGCTTATTGCATCACCTGGCCCAAGGTGGGTCTTACTTTTTTTGTTTACTTCAGGACCCATGGTAAATTTTGCAATATGCTACGTCTTTATCAGATCCAGCAGAGACACTACATGCTGTCTACTCATGTGGCAGTAAGGTTGATACCACTGTGACTCAAATGTTTCAAGAATCATGTGCTGCAGGTGTCATGCAGTGAGGTGACTTCTGGTGGTCGATTGCATTTAATTGAATACATTGAAGGTACCTCATAGTAATTAATGATGTTTAAATATCTTTATTACACCTCATGGGGATTCTGTGCATGGCTTCATACAAATGTGCATTTAGATGGTTTGATGCTGATCTATAATAATACTGAGGCCTCAGTACTTTTTTTTTTTTTGCACTGTACAAATACTGAAGTAGAGAGAACTGAGGCAAAATGCAGGGCCAAATGAGAAATTGCAGTGTAATTACAAGACACTGAGGTCAACACCCCTGTACCTGTGTCAGAAGTTGTGATTTTGCTACAGCCATAGCTTGTCAGGCTCTTGGTTTCATACCTCTTAAAAAGACAGCTGCTCTTGAAGTGCTGGACTTGTGGAACTAATGCGAATTTGGGGTTGTTACTAATTCAGTGGCAACCGCAGCAGCATCCAAAAGATTGATTCTGCTTCATGTGACACATGGTTTGTTGAACAGATTTTTGTGTACCAGTGTTCAAGTCACCCCTGCATTACAGCAGTAAAAGGTATTCTCCTTAAGCCTCCTTTGATGCCTCAGAATAAGAAATATTGCCAAGAACATGTTGGGATGGAAACAAGAAAGTTAAAGCTAAATTTGAGAATCGTGCATTTTAAGTAACCTCAGGGCCTGTTTTCTACAGATATCTTCCAACTCACAAAATGTCTTGAATCTAAAGGGACTTGATCCTGGACATTATCAAGATACACTTTCTCTAAGTATGCTCTCTCTTCTACTTAGTGCAGTTTGCCATCCTTTTGCTTTTAGATGGAAAAATAATATACAGTATTCCACATTTGACAAATATACAGGAATAAGTCTGTTAGAAATGTGAGAATTGACCAAAGTCCATTCACTCAGCTGTGGTTTGTAGCAAAGCAACAAGTAAAAAAACCTCATTTTCCTTTGTATTTGGTTTCTCCATCAGCAGCAGACCACAAGCAACTGGTCAAGTAAAATATTTTCAAAAATAATTTTGATCCTATCTTTATAGTAGTACTGCCCGTTTTCAAAACCCACTGTTTTCTGAGGGTTTTGGTTGTCTGGGTTTTTTTTTCCTGCAAAGAACTTTCTCAAGCACTTTTAATTTTTACTGTTTTGTTTATTTGCATTAATTTGTGGTGAGTATATATAAAGGTACCTTAAAATAATTGGTCAGTTTGGAGTTCAGGGGCACGACTCAGCAGATGGGGGCAGGAAGTAAATAATTTGTATCCAGCTGGAAGTGTAAGGAGACTTGAGGGAAGTCAGAAGTAATTACCTATACCAAGCAATCAGTTAATAGTTCTAATAAATACAGGGTGCGTTCTGGGAGTGCACAGAGCAAGCAATCAGGCCCTTGCTTCTCATCTTGGATCAGAGCGGGCCAGCCGCGCGCTGAGGGTGCTGGTAGCGAGACATGTTCCCTAAGTCTAAAACTTAGGACTTCCTATGACTCTCCCGGGTTTTTCTGCTCGTATCACTGTACTGCCTTGAGCACAGTGGGGAAAAGGAAGCAAAACAACTTCTGAATTTTTTAGAGATTAGTTTTCCCTGCCTCTCGGGGTTCTCAGTCATTGGGAAGTGTGATTAATCCAGGCATCATAGGCACTGTCAGCTCTCCCTTCCGGGGCTGCTCTCAGCACGTGTCATTCTCAGCTCCCTTTGCCCTTTATGTTTTTATTCCAAGTAACATGATGTTTTTCATTCACGTTTTTAAAGCTCCAAATAAGGGAGGAGGAAGCAGGAGCTGAGTGATCTCCTTACAGCAGGCTTGCTCTGAATTCTGCTCTTTGCTTAAGCCAGCTGCCCTGTTTGTTTAAAAAACCCAGTGTTCTTGGTGAGTGAGTCTGTGGTATGTGCATTTGCTGAAGTAGTTTTAAAAGAAGGGTGAAACACCTGTAAAGGAACTGTTGTGTCTAATCTTCAGCAACCCTAGAAGGCAAAATCAGGTTCATTTTGGGCTGTGCGTTGCAGAATGGATACATAGAAAAACTTCTACAGAAGGGAAAGACTGACCGTGTTGAAAGTGCTAGGAATTTGATAAGATCTTGAAGAGGGGAAAAAGCATAAGGACCTGACATGATCTGATTCGATTCATGGCTGGTAGGAGGTCATGCAGCTCCACTCTTATCTGGACTGACTCAATATACTGGAAAATTTTATTGCAAGGGAGATTGACTAATTGAATTGTAATCCCTGTTTTTATACAAATATTGACCATTACAGTAGGTAATTTACCAGCATCTTTTCAGGACAGATTGCCAGTTGTCTTCAATCAATAAGATGTCACCAGCATTTCCTGGGGACCCAGTTTGTACTCAGTCTTTGCTTTCTAAAGCCTTGTCAGTACAGAGAAAGTACTTATCCCAGTTCTGTTCCAGAATAGCACTTTGTACAGCTGTTTGCCTTTTAATTGGAAAGAAAAACCCCTTCCACACAGCTGATAATTATAAAGTTAATCTCCCAACATGGTTTATTCTGCTGCAGCTGCTGTGGTTTATTTTCTGTCACACGGTAGGAAGAAAACCTGAGGAGATGATGCTGAAGGCAATTGGCTTGAAAAGGGGGGAAGACAAAGATTCTGCAAAATTTTTGTCTCACAAACCTCG
>NW_010286812.1:0-855 GCF_000700745.2 Antrostomus carolinensis
CTTTGTTGTGAGGGTGGTGAGACACTGGCCCGGGTTACCCAGAGAAGCCGTGGTTGCTCCCTCCCTGGAAGTGTTGAAAGCCAGGTTGGATGAGGCTTTGAGCAACCTGGTCTAGTGGAAGGTGTCCCTGCTGCTGGCAGGGGGGTTGGAACTTTAAGGTCCCTTCCAACACAAACTGTTCTATGATTATATGAAAAAGAAGCTTATTGATGGCATGATCCCCTTCATCATAAATGTCTAAGATAGATTGGCTGGAAACATCACTAAGCCACCAAGGAGGCACCTGAGAATAAGTGGTTGTTGAGAACATAATTGCCTCCACTGAAAGCTTTGTGCACACAAGAATGATTGAAGTAGGATTGTTGAAAAGCTCCAAGTATTAACGCCTTATTGATTTTTCTGTTGTTTCCCATGAATTGAGCCAAGTGGGCTAATGAGGACCTTCTGTTCTCTATAATGTACTGCTAATCAGCCTTGCTTCAGTGCAGAAGTTTAGGTCTGTGGGTGATATATGTGCTAAATATTTTTCTATCAGTATACCGTGCAGTTTTCATCAAGTAGGGCTAACCCATGTAAGAGATCCTCTTTGTCTCTAGCCTTGGAGGAGTAGGTGTAGATCAGCAGGGCGATCTTCTGTGCCTTGGAGCTTATATTTAGCAGTGTGTTCACATATGGTAGTGCTTACGCACGTCTCTTCACAGTGTACCCCATATTTACATATTTTTTTCTTTAAATGAGGAATTTCTGCCCAGCTCTTAGCATAGGGATAGCCTTAGATAAAAAATTTAAAAATCTCTTAAGGGAGATAAAGCAGCCTAATAACATGCCTTGAATCTTTGAAAGTTGTGGTTGGGA
>NW_010286812.1:885-9774 GCF_000700745.2 Antrostomus carolinensis
TTATCCTTGTGAGAAAATTGAATGGAGCTTTAGTGTTTTTAGATTAATCTATCAGCTTGATATGGTGTATCTTAGGTGTTCGTAACCACCCTGTATCTAGGCATCCTTGGCTTTCACCCACTTCTGCCTTTTTCTAAAAAAGTGGAAGTTAAGTGTAAGTTAGTTCAGAGGCCCTGAGTAGAAGCATTATTGCTTTCAGAAATATTATTTTAAAAACTCAGCCATGTAGCATTTTCACAGGACATCAGGCCCTCTATGTGCATGCCTGTCTTGGTCTGATAGCACTTATTTGATCAGGCACCTCAGGTCATGCTGATATACTCCATGTAACTTCTGAATTCCAACCAAATCATCCTAAATCCACGTTTATTTCTCATAACAGTAGGTACCATTGTGATGAGTAACAGAGCTGCATCCTGTTTCATGTCATGAGATATGAAATTACACTAGGCAGGAGATATGCATGAAAGGAAAGCAACAATAAGCAATCTGGTTTCTTCCAGGCTTGAACTCCAGCTTTATCTCTGTGTTTACCATAGACTGGGCTCTTCCTGGCACAGTCCACATTGACATCCAGTGGATCGATAATACACTGCAGGTAAACACAGCAATACCGTATGTCTTTCAGGAATTAATGTGATAACATTCATAAATTTGCTAGGAAAACTCTCAACAAGGCTACCACTATCTTTAGACAGCTTTGCTGCAGTTTTGAGCAGCTGTTGAATAAGATACTTCAAAAGAATAATATATATTTTTGCCGAAAAACCCCTAACAAAACAAACCAAACAAACAACAACCCCCCCCCCCAAAACCCAAAGCACAACACTAAAACCAGCAAAGCGCAGACAAATAACTCCTAAGTAGACACTAAAGAGCAAAGCTATGGCAGGACTGTCCTACAGCTACTACCTCAGATCTAGGCCCTTTTTCCCTGGAGTCTTTCAGCTTTCCTCCTTTTGAACTCTTCAATTTCTTCCAAGGGTAACCCATGAGCTTTAGACCTGCAGTGAACATGTAGGCCATTAGAGAAAGAACCAGTTCAGTTACATATGCAATAAAGAACAGACTGTAACGAAGACCAAGTGAAAGGTAAGTGTCTTCTGGGATGGAAAAGGAAAAGAAATATTGGACCTGATTCCAATTTTATTTATTCTCCTCTTGTATCTGCAAAGGGTGAGGTTAGGTAATTTAATTTCAGGTGTCCCAAAGTTAGGCATCTTTGCAATCGGTATAGCCAGGCACTTCCAGAGGACATTTGGCACATCTTAGACACTTCTCCCAGGACAAGATCAATGACTTTGTTGATTGAGGACCACCAACTAGATATCTATCATGGCTGCATCCTGAATCGATTAGACAAGATGAATCCTGGTAGAATTATTCCTTTATTCCTCCCATCATTCATCAAAGGGAAGAGCAGAACCAAACTGCTGTGAAGATCTTGCCTTTGGTTAATTCAGCTCCTGTCTCAGTGCCTTTTGCTCTTCCAGGACTGCTGCTTTCAGAAACTCTTAGCTCTCAAAGCTATGGGCACATTTTCAAATGGAAATCCTATTTAACTGTCCCTAGAGACAGACAGTTTTCCTTGAAAGCTTAGCACAAATTTAACAGCATTTCCCAAGGGAGACTGGAGTCAAGTTTCCACTTTTTTGCCAATTCTGTCCTACAAATGTGCAGTGTCTAACTGCCTACAAATGGCAGTGTCTAATCAAGCTATCCTCCCATGCCTTACCTAAATCCTCAGCTCTGGGAACATCTTTCCTTTCTACAGAAACATTGATCCCTGTTTATAAACCTTCTCATGAATGCTGGAGCCTTTAGGGTTGGGTCCCAAGGACAAGGAAGCCAGGAGGGTCTAAACTTGATGGGCTGAATGAGGAATGGCTTCTTCTGAGAATCTACAACTCAGGTGGGATTGATTTATCTGAAATTTAGCAGTCTGCAACAGAGATGTCTCCATCTCAGCCAAATATCTTGGTCTCTCTTCTGAGCCAGTGGAGGGAAGCAGGCACTCCTGGACCACAGCAGGGGTTTGTCCCAAAGTAGATGTCCTCTGTGGGGCAGAAGAGTTGTACCTACAAGTGCCTGTTTCTCTGCATTGACTCTAAAAGATATGTAAGATGACCACATCAGATGGAGGTGTCTATGCTAAAGGTAAATAACTTTTAATAAGATTAAATCCTACCAGTTGGAATGGGAAGAGGAATAAGCATCTCCAGCCTGTTTATGCAAGCAGTAACAAAATTCAGCCACACATGGATAAGCATGAGGGGCTTGTTCTTTGAGTCTACCCAGCAGGACTTCATTGACAGGAGAGTGGAGGAGGTTGCTGTCTGATCCTGGTTATGTGGGAAATTTTTTTTTCTCCTCTTACTGTCCTCCCTTGATCTGATGTATTTTCTCTCATTTACAATCCATGTTTAGAAACAACTTGGGCCTGCTTAAGTCTGACTTTTTCACACATGTCCAGAGGACAGGCTTTTTGAGGATTATGGAAAGAACCTCAATAGTCAACAGAGGTGTAATATGTGATTTTTAGACAGTAAAGAAGAAAACTTCTACTTTCAAGGTAGAAGTTTTGGTGTTTCTTTGGTGGCATGGTAAGCCAACCCAGCTTGCTAATCTGGTAAAGCTCCTCCAAGTTTCATATTTCCCATGAATAATGCGTCATTGGTATCAACGCACATTATTCAATAGCTCATTTCCTTCAAGTATTAACAACAAAATGCCTCCAAGCCTAAGAAATATTCTATCTCAAAATTATCTTTAGGTAACCTTCTATCTTCCACCCTGATTGTCACCCAAATAACTTAAAAGTTATGGCCTCAAATTCTGTTAAATCCATGCTACTCCAAGAAAGCTCTGGGAGGGCTCTGAGCACATGGACTGCCCTGTATGCAACAGCCCAAGTAGTTAACCATTACCTGTAAAGGAAGATAAAAAGTCTTCATTTTACTAAGAGGAAATGAGGCAAAACTTAGAACAAGATTGCTCAGGGGAAGTCAGAGTCAAAATAAAAACAGACCCTGTTTGCTGTCAGACGTTTATCTCTGAGCTAGTCACTGTAGGACCTCTTTACAGTCAACAAAACAAGAATCTTGCGAGGGTGATTCATCTTCTAATACAGACATCCAAGCAGGCAAGCCAAATCAGACCCCTAAGCATGTATTCCTCTTTGTTGACTATAAAGAGAGTCAAGGTTGACTAGTTTTAATGTGGGTGACTACACTGTTCTTGTCAAACAAATCCCACTCTTGGTTTTTATGTCCTGACCACAACATCCTTTCCAAAAATGCAGCATGTGACAGCTGAACACGGGAGTACTCTGTTTACAAAGTTAGGCATTGCAAAGCTACAAAATGGCTCAATGAATTTCAAGTGCTCAATCTTTGCTCACCACTACTTGTATGGAGGCAACATCATTGTCTTTAATTACATCATGGTGTCATATTTTTACAACACAAAGTCTCCTGATTGTTCTGTTCCAATGAACAGTGCTACAAGGAAGAAACATATTTATATGGTGATTGAGGATGATGTTTTCTAGAGGAGTTTAATGGAAAATGAGTGTCACCCATACACGGATGACACCAGAGACCTGAAAGTGTCCCTACCTGTGCATCTCCCACACACACACAGAGTAGGAAGGAGATAAAGGAAGGAACTCCCTGGAGGAAGCAGCAATTTTCCATGCCACTTCTTGAGAACTGCTATTAAGGAGAGGAGTTGAAGAAACTGCATCACTTCTGAGTCCCAGTGCTACGCCTGAAAATGTAAGTCACCTAAGAAAAATGATGTAGATTTTTCAAAAAGATACCATGGAAAGACTGCTATTCAGCCTGTGAACTCCAACAAGGACCTTTTAATGAAAGTATTGAACAGTTACAAAGTCACACTTACCCTGGCTTTATTTCAGGAGGTTTAGGTAAGGGCTTCAGAAAGCCTCTTTTCCCAACTAGCCAATATGTGTCTTCTACTCCTTTACCCTAAAACAAAAAGAAAAATCCAGATAAAGAGCAGCTTTCTCACCACCCCTCTGCTCAATATGTAATTTCCTCACTGGGCTTCGGAGGGCTTCATATCTATCCAGAGATAGAGCATGTCTGGAAATCTTGTGCTCTCCTTCACAATGGTTCAGGGATTATTTGAATTCTAAAAGAAAAGGCCTTGTTCAAACTGTCATCTACAAATGACCCTCATTGATCTGGGTCATTGAAACTACACAGCTTAACAGAAATTAGAAACTACAGGATCTCTAACCACTTTATTTGGCAACACTAACATCATTAACAGAGATTTTTATAACTATTGCTGGCTGAGTGTGAGAATAAGAACTTCCTCTTCCACCACTGATGATTTAGCTTTTAACTGAGATGCAACTGATGAAATGTAGGGATCTATATCAATCACCCTTGACTGAAGAAATGGAGGAAAATAGACACTTCTAGGGCAACATTCATCTTCACATAAACTGGACACTGTAAGTAAGTCAGGTTAACAATTTCCTAAAATGGTGATTTATCTTCACTAATTATGTAAAGGTTTCTTTCCATTGGAAAAATTAGCTCAGATCTCTACTTGCAGACATATGAACTTGGGTAAGATGATTCTATCTGTCATGAAAGATTGCTGAGAGACCTGGGGCCATATTCAGACCTCTTATTGTACATGTTTAAGGCAAGCAAAGCTCTTACTTCTGTCTGTTGTTTATGTAAGGGGAGAAGTGATATTTTGAAATATTTAGTGTTGTCTTGTTTGGACACTGTGAAAAGTAGAAGCTTCTGTCAAAGGTGAACTAAATGGATTCCTTAGTAAATACTGGACTCCTTAGTAAATACTGAGATCCAGCTCATACAGCTGATCGCTTGATCCTATGGTCCATCAAGTATTACCTCATGTACTGAAACAACTGATGGGGACAATTTGGCAAGGATCTAGCAGAAAAGTGGTGGATAAAGAGCAAACAAGCTTAGTATAAAAATTCCTTAAGCAAGAAGATTATCCTGTGAAGCATTTCACACAGCCCTGGCCTTCTTACCTTCAGTTCTGTTTTTCCCCTAGATACGATTTCATAGCCTTCATTTAGACTCCGAAGCGTATCCACTGTACTTTGGCTGACATGAATTCTGTAAGCTGGGGACAGAAAGCAAAACAACTGGATCACTACACTGCACACACACTGTAAATTCCTCACTGCATCCTAGTGGCCAGGAAAAGTGCTCCAAGGCATGCAGGCATGCAGCTGATGTAGCTGTGTGGTGCTCCTCTATGTAGAGTATGATGCTGATGGATCCTTCCAGGTAGGGCTGTAATAAACACAGGGTGAGAGGAGATCTACACCAGGGACTTCCTGAACATGGATATCAAACACACTAAGTGCACAAGTCCAGCTCTTAATAAAGATGTTAAGTGTTTTTTTCAGCAACATTGCCAGCTGGAATAAACAATGTTATTTTTATCTATTGCCACTAGGAAGCAAGCAAGAGAATAAATATAACCAACTACTCTACTCCAGAGACCCAACGTCATTTGAAAGTTGGGATGAAGAGCAGAGAAATGGAGTTTGTAGGGGGACATAATGAGAATGTGGCTGTGCATCTAGATCCATCTGGGGTTTTTAGTAACTGATTCCATGTCACTAACATTTTATGAACAAAAAGAGCAAAGGCAAAGATCTTTATCAAATTTCTATCTCCTCCAGTTTGTTTTACAGTCATTACTGGGACTCCTTTAAAATTGTTGTTCTCTTGGTGTGAACAAGTCAGGGAATGTTTCTAAAACACTTGCGTCAAAAATAGTTTTCTTTGTTGGTGGGGTTTTTTTGAGTGTTTATATCAAATGTGTCAATCACATTCCCTTCCCCCTTGAAGGATGGAGGGTGAACCAATTTTTATTTTTTATTTTTATTTTTTTCCAGAATAATCAGAAAGAAGAACATCAGTTCAAATATGCAGAAGGAGACCACTCAGCTTTGAGCTAAATTTCCTGAGACTCTAACTTACAATCTTCTTAAAACTGTGTATCTATATACATTTCTATGAATGTATGATAATGCTCTTATATCTACCATGCTCCTGCTGTCTCCACTCTCAGTGGGACTTCACTCTTCCAAGGGTCTAAACCTTGAGAATCTTCACATATCTGTCTTGTCATTAGAAATTTGCTGTCAAAGTATTTCCTCCTTTCCACTGCTTTCCAAATGCAACGCATGCCTCTTAAAGTAAGCCAGTCATAATCACAAGAAAGGCAATTTTCCTTAATTAATGATTAGCTGAATTGTTAGCCTTAATTAGGCTAATTAAAATCACTGGAGCTAGGAATGTGAGGATTGTATGAAAGAGTGAAAAAGTTCCAATGTAGCATATATAATGCAACATACTTCTAGACTGGCAAGACCTCAAGATTATAATATTAAATTTCACAGACTTCAAGCAGCCATAATGAGTAATTTCTTAGAGCTGTTGAAAATATCAAAAGGGACACCAGAGATCAAGGATTAAAATGTATGAGAAGTTGCCTTTGGAAATAACTTGTACCGACAACCTGAACATCAAAAGCAAATTCAAAACTCATCCAGGGCTCTGACACTGCTGTCCCTAGCTGTCCACTGTGTCATCCACAGTTTATCCATTATGGTTTACAGATTTATGTCTTAGCCAAGGACAGCAACAAACAGCAGATCTGTGCAAACGTATGACTGAAACACAGATAAATGTTCCTTCACCACCATCTCTTTTTACATGTCTTGAAGCCTCCAGACATGGGACAATAAGAATCAGCTGAAAGATGGTACTGTCTTATCTGCTGAAGCTATTGGCTCTCTGCATGTAGACTGTGCTTTTATGACTGGAAGCCTCAGAAATATAAAGGACAAGAACTTGAGGGAAAAATAGAATGAACATCAACCCAACAAGAAATATATTAAGAAAACCTGGGAAGGAAGGGAAGCTTAAGGATTTTCTTAGGACCTGCCAACACTTGTTCATGAAGTTGTTATTGCTAATAAATGAAGCCATCACAAATTATACCCTTCATGTTGCAGGACATTGTTGCTTGTGGACTGCTTTTCTCTCTCTCCAACATAATGGAAGCTGTGCCCACATGTGCTTCAACCCTTGCCTTGTACTGGCCATGGCAGATAAGTGCATTATTTTACTGTGCAAGAACAGCTCTGAATTAAGAGTCCTCAGCACTTACTGAAAGCAAGTTCCAACCCAGGTAGGAGAAGTCTAGGGCAAAATTAATGTTCATTTTGGTTGATGGGATCCAAATCAGAGGACCAGAGCTGGAAGGCAGGGTCTTAAAGGCTGTCCTATGATAGCAAAGCTGATGACTTCCTCTCTAGGCTGCTTTGAATTTTATCATCTGACTTGCCCCTGTCTTCGGAACTGATTCAGTTGCAATGCTTAGAACTGAAGATGCATATTTCTTCATCTCCCTTAAGAAGTTTGTCAACCACCCACCCCAGGGACTGTCCCAAATACTCACGCAGGCCTGTGGACTCCATTCGCGATGCTGTGTTCACCGTGTCTCCAAAGAGGCAGTACCGTGGCATGGTAAGCCCCACCACACCTGCCACGCAAGGCCCTGAAAGACACATCAACTGTATAACCCAGAAGGTACTGCACAAATTAAAGAGCCCACCAACAAACAAATCCCATCCTTTCCTCTGATATCACAGAATCATAGAATGGTTTGGGTTGGAAAGGACCTTTCAAGGTCATCTAGTCCAACTGCCCTGCCATGGGCAGGGACATCGTCAACTAGATCAGGTTGCTCAGAGCCCCGTCCAACCTGACTTTGAATGTCTCCAGGGATGGGACATCTACCACCTCTCTGGGAAACCTGTGTCAGTGTTTCACCACCCTCAAATTCAAAAAGCAGTTGGGAATACAGGATTTTTAAAGATCTAATTGGCCCCGTTGCTTGCGACAAGCAATGAAAAATTAAGCATTGCTCTGGATTGCACAGTGGTGTTTTATGCCTGACAAAGGTCCTGTGTGGTAGGACCTCAGTTCACCATCATCTGGGAGAAACTTGTTCAGAGTTCATGGAAGCTCAAGGACTATTGCAATATCATTTTAAAAAGACCTCCTAACCCATCTGAGAAAACTAAAGTTCAGATCCTGCGACATGCCCTGAGTCCCAGTGAAATAGGATTGCAAATCAGCCTTGAACATCCAGAGGTGCTGGCAGCATGCTGGACCACCCCGTGTCCCCTCCTTGGAAAGGAAGACATCATTAACTTGCCTGTCTAGCCAAAAACTGTTTATTTTTCCTCTCTCTCATTCTTTAGATGAGATCCACTCCCTTCCAAACTAGCTCCTGAAGAACCGGTGCCAAGTTCTCAGGGAGAGGTACGTGTGCAGGATTCACATGGATATGCACACACAGAGATAAAAATGTGTGACAGCCAAACAGTACAGACAACTGTCATCTGGGGCACTGGGGTTAGCCAATGTTTGGACTGTGCTCTGAAGGATGAAATACTAAATTTCATCACCCACAATCTAATATATGAGGCTTGCAAAATAAATTAAAAAAAAAAAAAAGAAGAAAAAGGAAAAAAAATAATACTCAGCAATGTAAGGAGTCTTGGGGCTTCCTGCAGAGAAAAGACACACCTCTTTGCATTTTACATTGGATGTGCTTATATCATATGTATTTTCAGGCTCTTCCTGCCTTTTCAATTTCATGATCATTCTGGATTCAGATTGAACAAAATTGACATCTAAGAAATAATTTTCCATGCAAGGTTACAAGAAATGTGAACGTGGTACTTCATCAACAGTATTTATAGATAAAGCTTTTCTTAATATGAAGAAGTTGTAGATTAAAATGCTGTTTTAAAAGTTGTAGCAATAATAATAATAATAATAATAATAA
>NW_010286813.1:0-1648 GCF_000700745.2 Antrostomus carolinensis
TCTAATCTATTTATTTTCGTTTTTATTTTATTTATTTTTAATTTTAATTTATTTATTTTCATTTTTAATTTCTTTATTTTCATTTTTAATGTCTTTATTTTTATTTTTAATTTTTTGATTTATTTTTATTTATTTCCCCCCCTCCTCGACCCCTTCGCTTCACTCGGTGACTGGAAGAAAATTGCGAAGGGTCAGGAAAAGGCGGAGGCGGAGCTGGGGGGTCAGCGGAGAGGGTGGGCGCGACTGAAAATGTCAGGAAAAGCACAAATTCCCCCTAAATAATTCCCCGAAGGTGACTATTTTCCGTGCCGCGTGTGCGGAGCAGCCGGGATCTCTGCGTCTTGTCAAGATAATTAGTGCAGGGGACTTTAAAAATGGGTGGATTTGGGACAAATCCATCACTAACAACCAGTTCAGCGGCTCTGGAAATACCGGGCGTGTTCCCAGCGCGGAGGAGACAAACCCAGGTCGGGATCTGGAGTTAACAAAGTCATTCCGGATTGTCCAGCAGGTGAGGATGCCAGAGCTGGGCAGGAACTGCTGGGCAGGAACTGCTCATTAATCGTTCATCAGCTCAGGTTTAGGGAAAATATGTGGTTTTAAAATACCCTGCTCTCAGGTTTAGGGAAAATATATATTTTAAAATACTCTAATCGCTCAAGTTTAGGGGAAAATATATATTTTTAAAATACCCTGCTCTCAGGTTTAGGGAAAATATATATATTTTTAAAATACCCTGCTTGCTCACGTTTAGAGAAAATATGTGTTTTTAAACTACCCTACTCTCAGGTTTAGGGAAAATATATATATTTTTTTTTTAAAATACCCTAATTGCTCAGGTTTAGGGGAAAATATGTATTTAAAAAATACCCTGCTCTCAGGCTTAGGGAAAATATATATTTTAAAAATACCCTACTCTTAGGTTTATGGAAAATACATATATTTTAAAAATACCCTGCTTGCTCGGGTTTAAGGAAAATACGTGTTTTTAAAATACCCTACTCTCAGGTTTAGGGGAAAATATATATATATTTTTAAAATACCCTAATCGCTCAGGTTTAGGGAAAATATATATTTTTAAAAGACCCTGCTCTCTCATTGGGTTGGAGGAGGAGGCCGGTGCAGCACAGGTGGGATGAAGGCGCATTGACCATCCTCATCCTTCGGGAACCTGGAAAGACTTGAGCAGAGTTCAGGAAAGTTGTGTTGGGATCAGCAAATCTCCAGTGATGGGTGTTTGTGGACAAGAGCGAAGCAGCAGCAGGAGCAGGAACATGTTGTCATCTCCGTCCTTGGCGATGACGCGGGTGCAAAGGGGACACGGCGCCTGGTCCTCGTACCCAGTGCTCAAGAAGTGAGGTGGAGGAGAGGAGCTCTGGAGAGCAACCACAGGGAGATGGTGGGAGAAGGGAAACAGCCCCAGATCCTTTGGGGTGGCCGAGAGTGGCAAAGGACAGCCCCTGCCCCAGGGCTGGGGGCAGCGGGAAATTTGGTCTGAAAATTCAGACAAATACACATTTTTGAACCAAGAGCAGGAAAAACCCCAACAAAAACCTGGAATTTGTATCTAGGGGATGGTGGATGCTCGCCCACGGGGGAGGTTTAAATTATTTTTTTAAAAAAGGAAAAGGAAAAGAAAAAAAGAAAA
>NW_010286814.1:0-697 GCF_000700745.2 Antrostomus carolinensis
CTTTAAGGTCCCTTCCAACCGAAACCATTCTCTGATTCTATGATCCTCCTGGCCATCATCCACCCCTGTGCCCACATCAGTCCACCAGCATCACACCTCTGCATGCCTCCTCCTCCAGGCACAGCCCTAAAAACATGGACTTGTAGCTTTTTCTTCCCACACCCAAATAAAAGAGTCCATAACATCACCTATATTGTACACAGCGTGAGTCTGGAAGTCTTTACTACACGGAGGGAGGGTTGAGTGCTTCAGAGAAAAAAAAACATCTCCTGCTTTGTTTGTTTTGTTTTGTTTTGGTGGTTCCTTTCTAAAAAAAAAAATTCAAAACTGGGAAAAAACAAAACAAAGAAAAAAAAACCCCTGCCCTTTTGATCACAAGTTTCAGTCTCCAAAGGTGATACCTGCAGGATTCACT
This sequence comes from Antrostomus carolinensis, assembly GCF_000700745.2. Taxonomy (NCBI): domain Eukaryota; kingdom Metazoa; phylum Chordata; class Aves; order Caprimulgiformes; family Caprimulgidae; genus Antrostomus; species Antrostomus carolinensis. The sequence goes on from NW_010286814.1 coordinate 416, forward strand.
AGATGGCACTTGGCCACAGGACATGGCCACCAACAACCTCCAAAAGTCCTCCAGAACCTGCAAGGGCAAAGCTTCCTCTGCAGCCCAACCAGTCTTGGGCTTTTCCTTGCTGCAATTCCACACGAACCAGCGTTTGTCCCCCTGGGAAAGCCAAGGCCTGAGAGCTCATCAGAGAATCATCCAATGGTTTGGGCTGGAAAGGACCTGAGAGATCATCCAGTTCCAACCCCCCCTGCTGTGGACAGGGCTGCCCAGGGCCCCATCCAACCTGGCCTTGAATGT
>NW_010286814.1:887-1839 GCF_000700745.2 Antrostomus carolinensis
GTCTCCCTGGAGCCTTCTCTTCTCCAAGCTAAACAAGCCCAGCTCCTTCAACTTTTCTTCATAAGAGAGGTGTTCCAGCCCTCTGATCATCTTCCTGGCTGATCATCTAGGTTGCTCAAAGCCTCATCCAACCTGGCCGCGAACACTTCCAGGGAGGAGCAGCCACAGTTTCTCTGGCCAACCTGGGACACTGGCTCACCACCCTCACACCAAAGAATTTCTTCCTCACATCTCAGCTCCATCTCCCCTCTGCCACTTTCAAGCCATCACCCCTTGTTCTCTCACTCCCTGCCCTTGGCCAGAGTCTTTCCCCAGCCTTCCTGGAGCCCCTTCAGGTACTGGGAGGCCACTAGAAGGTCTCCCTGGAGCCTTCTCTTCTCCAAGCTAAACAAGCCCAGCTCCTTCAACTTTTCTTCATAAGAGAGGTGCTCCAGCCCTCGGATCATCTTCCTGGCTCTCCTCTGGACCTGCTCCAACAGCTCAACATCTTCCTTGTGTTGGAGGCTCCAGGCCTGGGTGCAATACTCCAGATGGTGCCTAATGCCCTCTTCACCTGAAATACCATTGCCGGCGCTGCGTGAAGAGCATTTGTGCCTTAAAAGCTGAAGGAGAACAACAGGAGCAAACAGAAATTTGTCCTTTTGCTTCTCTTTTCCCCTTGGCACCAAGGCTGGGGAAGGGGATTGCCAGGCTGCGTTCACACAAATCAAAACCCAACCACGTCTCACACTCAAGTCCCAACTTGTGGCTTTGACAGGGCCTCCTGGAAACACTTGATATCTTTTTTTCCCCCTCTTTAGGCTGCATTTTGTCTTCTAATTGCTAGACGTGTCTTAAATACTAAAGAAAACAAGTCATCGCCGCTTGGTTTCTCTTTCCTTGCCTGCAGGGACAGGAACTAACCCAAGAAAACCAAAAGCTCTTGTGCTGCCATCCAGCGAGACCTGGACAG
>NW_010286815.1:0-918 GCF_000700745.2 Antrostomus carolinensis
TTGGACTCGATGATCTTAAGGGTCTTTTCCACCCAGTATGATTCTGAGCAGGGGTGTCAGATGTTGCTGCCAATACTGGGAAGGAAATTGTGAGGGTTCAGGGTGGTCTGCAGGGAGGGGGTGTCCCATCAAAAAACACAAAGAAGACACAAGCCACAGACCACCACATCACCCAGGAGCTGAGTGTCAGAGCCTCATTGGGAGCATCTCCCCTGGCTGGTGGGGCTGATCTGCTCCCCCCAAGCCCCCCATGCCCACCCTAAGAGGTGAAGGATGCTGCTGCCGTTAGTTTTGCTCCTGGAGCTTTGCACCCCAGCTGAGGAGATGCTGGTGGCAAGGAACAAACCCATACACCTCTTGTCCCCATTGTCATCCCTGGGGGACAGAGGGTCCCCTGCCTGTCCCTGGGGTCTGTCCCACCTCTGAGACCATCCTGAACCCACTCCCATCTCCATCAGCGGCAGAGATCTCGGTGAACCCCGCGACTGAGGTGCAGGAGGGGACGGCCACCACCTTGAGCTGTGATGTCCCAGGCAGGGAGGACCAGGACCTCACCTTCACCTGGTACAAGAACAGCGCTTGGCTCAAGGAGGGCTCAGGACACACCTTGATCTTCCACCACGTCACTGCCAGCGACGCCGGTTATTACTCCTGCAAGGTGACAAAAGACCAGGGCAGTGACACATCCCAGCCCATCAGCTTGAGTGTGACATGTGAGTGGCCACGGGATGGGGATGAGGGTCCCACCAGATGAGGGTTCCTTTGTGTCCAGGGCTGTGTAAACATCTCAAGTTAAAAAAACCCCAAGTTTTAGTTGGACTTGATGATCTGAAAAGGTTTTTTCCAAGTGAAATGACTTGATGAGTCTCAACCCTGAATTCCTCGGGTCCAGCTGAACGGGGGGGTTCAGTTCTCCTG
>NW_010286815.1:935-1263 GCF_000700745.2 Antrostomus carolinensis
CTGGGTGGAATTTGCTCTAAAAGCAACAATTTCTGGCCAGAAGCCACGTTTGAAGGCACCGTTAGGTGGTATTTGCTGTAGTAAGGACTCGTCCCTTCACTGCAGCATCTCCCACTCCTCCCCTGACCCGTTGCACACCAGGAGCTGCTGGGAGGTCACCAACCCGGCCACCAGCTGAGACAACAGCAGCTCAGGAATTACCCAGATCAGGGGAAAACCAACTCAAACAGCCCCGGGTTTGGCTTTGACGTCACCGTGAGGCACCAAAACCCGCTGAGCTGAGGGGGATGGAGCTCGGGGGGAGCAGCTGTGGGGGTTGGATGTGACC
>NW_010286816.1:0-632 GCF_000700745.2 Antrostomus carolinensis
TTCTTAGCTGAGATTTTATGATGTGAAGTCTTACAGAGCAACACACGACTTATCGTTACAAAAATTCCTCTTAAGTACTTACTGTTGAAGAATAAAATTGTGATTCTCTGCAAAGAAAGTGGGGATTTCACTGGAAAACTTTCACTGGCAGTCCTAACAGTCCACTGGAATCCAAAGCACCTGCAGAGACAGATTCTGCTGGTTTTACCCTCTCAAGGCATTAATTCATTGTTGGTTGTTACTCCAAATGTCCCTCTAGATCAGTGTGGTAGGTTGATCTCAGCCCAGTTCCCACTCCGCCACTTGCTTGCTTTCCTGCAGTGTGATGGTGAACATAATCTGAAGGGCAAATGTGACAAAAAACCTTCATGGATCAAAATAAAGAAGCCTTAACAAGAAAAGATTTTTTTTTTTTTAAGGTACAAAGAAAAAGAAAAAAGAAGAAAGAAAAAAAAAAAATAAAATGAAAATGAAAAATGGAAACAAATAATGCTAAGGCAATCACTCACCCTTAACAAGAAAAGATTTTTTTTTTTTTAAGGTACAAAGAAAAAGAAAAAAGAAGAAAGAAAAAAAAAAAATAAAATGAAAATGAAAAATGGAAACAAATAATGCTAAGGCAATCACTCACC
>NW_010286817.1:0-525 GCF_000700745.2 Antrostomus carolinensis
GGAGGGGACAGAAGAGGACGGGCCACCCCCGGGGGGGGACAATCGTCTGCAGCTCTGGTGGTGGGGACCCGACCCCCCTGGGGACACGGAATGGGACAGTCCTGGGGACACCAGGACCGGGGACACCGACTGTCACCTCCCTGGGGGCACCAGGACTGGCTGTCACCCCTCTGGGGACACTGGGACTGTGTGTGATGATTGTCACCTTCCTGGGGACACCGGGGCCATGGACACCGACTGTCGCCTTCCTGGGGACACCAGGACTGTGTATGACAATTGTCACCCCCTTGGGGACACTGAGACCATGGACACAAACTGTCACCCCCCTGGGGACACTGAGTGTCACCTCTCTGGGGACAGTGTCTGAGACACCCCTGGGGACACCGTAACTGATTGTCACCTCCCTGGGGACAATGTCCACCCTGGGGACACTGGAACTGGGTATGACAATTGTCACCTCCCTGGGGACACTGTGACATTTCCAAGGACACTGTCACCTCCCTGGTGACACCAACTGTGACACCC
>NW_010286818.1:0-1188 GCF_000700745.2 Antrostomus carolinensis
AATTTATTATTTTATAATAATATTGATATAATAATATGAAATAATTATTAATTATTTCAAAGAATAAAGGCAGTGAGGGGAAAAGCTGGAGGACAGCAGTTAGACAGACAGACAGACAGACAGACAGACAGACAGGTCCTCCTTCTATTCTAGCTGAAGGTTGACATCAGAAGAGGTGTGTTATCATGTTAACATGACCAAATTTGCCAAATTCTAATTGCAATCTGCTCTAATGACTCAAGCTAACGAGTTCATTGATTGCTTTTTTGTGGCTTTGGTTACACCACAAAGAGATTGTCCTCTTAGGTAATGCCAGTGTGGGTGGGATAAATCAGTACAGCCAGGGCTGTGCAAATCATTCCAGGGAATATTTGGGTTGAGAGATTTTTCATCACCTTTTCTGCTCTTAGATTGGCTGCCAAGTAAGTGTCAAGAGCTGTTAAATCTGGTTGGGAAGGAGTAAACTCCATCAAAATTTAAATAATAAGAGGAAAAAATCATATTGCCATGGGAAGAGCAACTGGGAAGAACTGGAGCCTGTTTGTTGGGATGTTTTACAATGTTATTTTTTTACCCTGAATTCTAAGCTGGCTGCAGATTTCCTCACATGCCCATATCTCAGCATTCTACAAGTTCTCCCATCATCTCAATCACTGCAGTAGCCACCCCCGAGGTGGAAATGACTTGATGGTACAAACCAGTTGCAAAAAGGCAGGTTCAGCCTCTGAGAGATGGTGAGAGGATCTAAAAAGTAAAGAAGGTTTGAAAACAGCGTGGCCATTTGAGATGCTTTATGGGCAAGTGCAAGGACATTAATAGAATCATAGAATGGTTTGGATTAGGAGGGACCTTCAAGATCATCCAGTTCCACCCCCCTGTCATCAGCAGGGACACCTTCCACTAGACCACATTGCTCAAAGCCTCATCCAACCTGGCCGCAAACACTTCCAGGGAAGAGCATCCATAACTTCCTTGGGCAACCTGGGCCAGTGTCTGACCACCCTCACAGTGAAGAACTTCTTCCTAATATCTCATCTAAACCTCCCCTCTTGCAGCTTAAACCCATTTCCCCTTGTTTTGTCATTAATTGCCCTTATGAAAAGTCCTTCCCCAGCTTTACTGTAGATCCTGCACATGGGGTTGGGGCACCCAGCACAATTCCAGGCTGGGTGGAGAATGGCTGGAGAG
>NW_010286819.1:0-42326 GCF_000700745.2 Antrostomus carolinensis
TTAGACTCAATGGTCTTAAAGGTCTTTTCCAGACACGATGATTCTGTGAGAAATTAAGGTGTTCTCCCAGTTTAGGACATTCTGAAAGGAAACGTTGTCAATTAGAGACATTCCCTCAGGTTTTACAGCAAAGTAATTTTTCTTTTTGTTTACTGCCTTTCTCTGTTACGGTTGCCAGCACATCAAGTGGGATGTTGCTTAGGTGAATAAACAAGTTAAGAAACTACTGGCTTATTCTGAACCATGTTACCCACTCTGTGGCTCACTATGTGAACTCCTCTGTGTCGAGGAGTCATTCTCAGGTGGGCAGAAATCAACATTTTTTTATTTCCTCAGGCTGTTGATCCAGGCTGGGTTTAATTTGAACGTCCAGGACAATGACGGCTGGACTCCGCTGCATGCTGCTGCGCACTGGGGAGTGAAGGAAGCTTGCTCCATCCTGGCTGAGGCACTGTGTGATATGGACATCAGGAACAAGCTGGTTAGTATGCACAGGTGTTGGCACAACATTGTCTTTTATAGCCAGATGAATATTGACTTAATTATCTGCCACGTGATCCAGCGCCATGACAGAGTTACGTGGTGAGCAGTTTTGGTGTGTGCACTGGAGTATTTGAAAGCATCAGAAAATAAAGACTCTTGACTGGAAGAAGGCAGAAAAGATTTCATGTGTTGCTGGAAGAGACCAGTGATTAAAGTTTAGGAGTTAGGTTGTGAGAAAGGATGGGGGCTCATGTGTGTCTTCCTGTTTTAGTGTAATCCTGACACATGAAACAACAACAAAAAAGACAGTCTTGGAGTGCAAAATAATACATTAATATTAAGGTATAAGGCACTGAAAACTAGTGAACCCTTGAGAAACTGGCAGCTCCAAATCTTTCCTATTCTACAATATTGGTCATAAAAAGGGAAAGAAAAATAGGATGGAAGAAAAAAAAAAAAAGAAAAAGAGCAAAACAATTTCCTCTTTCATCCTAACAGTTAGAAGTTTTTCCTTGAAGAGCCCCTGGATTTTCAAGAGCTGACATGTGCTCGTCCAGGGCTGTTCTTTGTGTTCCCTTCCCTGCTGTGATGTCCAGGCAGTGTCTGTAAGCTGCTTCCTGCTGCAGCAGATTCACTTGTACCGTGGCTGCTTCTGGAGGAGGAAGTGAGGTTGTAGGTACTTGGAACAGCACCAGGGAATGAAAGGAGGCGAGATGATTTGATAAGAGAAATGTGGCACTGTGTGGTTTGAGAGCGTCTGTCTGTCCTGGAAACTGATGTGAAGGAAATGGCTCTATGAGAAGGAGCCATTTCAGTGTGTGGAGCTCTTTGGCATTCAAAATACAGGGAATCTTTCTTGTTTTAAGTGCCATCAGGTGCTTTTCCAAATTGTTCACAATGTGTGTGGATTTTGTGTTGTCCTCAACTTGGAAAGAAACAGACTCTGTTGTATTTGCTGCTCTTTCCAGTCAAGGATTGTTACCTTGCTCGGTCAGATGGCCAAGGCAACCCATATTTATTTGATCCCTAGCCATCAGGTTTCATTATTTGTTGTTAATAAAATGGTTATTATAGCTTTAGTTATGGTGAAAATGTAACTGATTTCTTATTTTGTGCCACAAAGTAATTTTTCTGGTTTATTTTGTAAATGCCCATGGATATGGAATTGCTACCAAATTTTTTAGCCTGCTGGTGGTTGTCAGCCTTTCTGGAGGTTCAGGTACACGATGATACAGTAGAACAGGTTGATCACATTCCTTCTCAGTACAAATGCTGTTTTTAGAAACCTGGAAACTCAAATATCTTGGTCCTGGCTGTTAGATTGGAGCAGCAGCAATCAGGGAACTGCATTTCCATGACTGAGGTTGCTCTGATCATGGATTGAGTCATAAAACAACCATCACTGTCACGTGGCTTTCCCTGCTCTGGAGTGAAACAGCCTGTAACTCAGTATTTGGGGAGGGAGGATGTGGAGCGTGTTCCCTTTTGTTCTTCACTGGTAAATAGTGCTTTTTTGAATATTAACACCATGCCATATCGGATATCCTCTTCTCTTCTCTTATCACATCAGGGCCAGACGCCATTCGACGTGGCTGATGAGGGACTGGTTGAGCATTTAGAGATGCTGCAGAAGAAACAGACTGTGGTGAGTTTCTGGCAGATCATTTTCCACCTCTCCAATTACCTTTTCACACACGGATGTTCTGTAAGACATATGGTATCAACAGACACGTGAGGCTGAGGCCCAGCTATTTTCATTTTTTTTTTTACATTACTCATGTGGAATCTTTAATTACACCAATATTTTTAATAGCTAGAAATCTAGAAAACTGGATGACTGCTTCAGGAAGGTCAGTAGCATGCTGACATGCAGAATTATGTAGACTGGTAAGGAATGTATAGTTCATCTTTGGGATTGTTATTATTTTGTAGTTGCTTTGTTAGCTGGCAAGCTCTCTAGCATCAAACTGCTCTTTTCATAATGAGTGATTACCTAAGTCAACTTTGTGTTTGCATCTAAGGAAATAGGCTGTCAGTGTTGAGAAAGATTTGTTACCATGTCTGCCTTTCTTAAAATAGGGAGACTTTTGATTGAGTGAGAAGAAATTAGAAACTTCAGGGAATTCTGGACTAAAAAAAATTGTTGATTTCAAAACCATATGAAATTGCCATTTCATAATGCAATGCAGATATTGGAAGGGGTTATAAGCAGAAAGTTGGCATAAAAAAGGAAAGCAAAAATAGATCTTGATCAAAGTAAAGCCAGTCGTCAAGCCAGAAAGTTGCTTTTTTGATTGCATTTTTTCCTATTTCATCTGGTCTACTTAATTATTTGGGTGCTTCCAAAAAACAAACCACCCTTCTTTAAAAAACATGAAAATCGGAAAGTATCATTTAAAACGTTGGATTCAGAAACAGACATAATGAGAACACTGCTGGTAAAACCCAGGGAAGTATTTTGAGGAACTGACAATGTGGGTGGTAGAACTCAAGCTCTGATCATAACACAGCTGCTGTCATCCTTAAATAGCATCCTTAACATTCACAGAAACTTTTTAAAAATTAATCAGCTTCTTCCTAAATGAGGTGTTGATAAATACTATCAGTGATGTATTTTGGATTTCCTCCTATCTCACTACACCAGGATTCTGGAGATAACTGTGCTCCTCAAGAGAAAATAAAAAGCAAAACAATGCCAAAAATCGTTTTTGGATGGGTGCTATCCCATTTTTAGGGTGGATTTACAGAGTTTCTCTATATAGCAGCACTATATAAAGGCCTTTCCACTTATTAAATGAGTTTAACAAGCTGTAGTAGAACTGGGAAGAGAGAATCCAGATTTTACCACACTTTTTTTTTTTTTTAGTTGATATGATTTTTTAATAGAAATGCTACTTTATCATCTGTGTTTATCATGTGCCATTTTTATCACTTAAAATAGAAAGCTTACATCTGTTAAGGATGAAATAGGCAGTTCCACAACATTCCTCTAGATACATTATTTCACTTTCAGAATGGCTCTCAAATCAGATATTTTTAAATTTGAAGCTTGTAGCGGAACAATGTGCTGTCCTTGCTAAAAGATTTGCTGCTGTTATTGAAGAAAAGAGGGGATTTTGTTTGCTGGAAGCAATTCATTTGATTTGGGTTTGGATTTTTTTTCCCAATCTCTGAATTACCTTTGAATGGACCTGCACTTCCGTGCTCCAGCAGTTTCTTCTATTTAACAACCTGCTTTACCCCAAATTTTGGCTCTTTGCTGGCCTCTGTGTAACTTTTCCCACATTCCCTTGTGCCTGGTATCAGCTCCTATCAAAAGAAAAAGAATAACTAGGCTAGATGTGACACAAAAGAGACAGCCTTAAACATGAGCCTCTAATTGCCATCCCTTTTTCTGGCTGGACTGTCTCTGTGCTTCTGGAAGGCACGAAACAATTTTTTTTTGTTCCTGTTTTGTCCATCAGTGGTGACAAAATCCATATTGCTGCTCTCTGGGCGAAACATCTCAGCTGCTGCAGCCATCACAGGTATTCTTGTGCGATGATTTATGCTGACAGTTAAGAGATTTATGAGGTGACCCATCCTCGTGGGAGATCCATCGGTTGCCTGTACAGCGCATAAACTGAATCTAACCTGATTTCACGGGCGCACAAACACACATGGGCAGACCTCCAGCACTGTGTCTGTGTGGGCAGATGCAGGACGGTACTGTGGGAGTCAGGATTTGAGTCTGGGTCTCAGTGGGGACTGACACAGACTTCTCTGGAGGTTTTATTAAATTGCAGCTTGAGTTTAAGGACATGCTGGGTGCATAGCTGTGCCCTTACAGAGCTCTAGTCTGAAACATCCAGTGCTCTTGCAGATGTGCATCTGTTGCATTGGCTCGTTAAACAAATCTACAGTATTTTTTATCTAACGAGGTTGGATGACCTTGTGCTGTGGTGATTATCGGGTTGTGCTGAGGTGGCTTGCTAAGATGTCTCTTTTCATTCTTGCCCCAATCTGCTTGGACTTTTTGACAGTTGCGAAGTGAGAAGGAGACGAGGAATAAGCTAATTGAAGCCGACATGAATGGCAAGCCTCAAGGTGGACTCTTCACCAAGTACGTTTCTTTCCACTTTGTTGAAAAGGAGCTGTGCAGAGTGTAACAGGAGGCCAGCTTCATCTGTTAGCATCAGCTGGCCTCAGCTGGTTTAAAAATAGTTTACTGCTGTTCGTGCTCATTTCATGGTTTCTTTTAAATCTGAGTTCTCTTCAATGCAATTTTAGCTGTTTCTTAACCTACCCACTGAATGGTAGAACAAGGAGTTGGGACGGTGCTTGGTTCCCCAGCTCCTGCTCTTGCTGAGTATCAGTTTGACCTTTGTTTTGAGAGCAGTGTCTTTGTGGTTGCACAGAGCCATACAGCCCAGCTGATGGGTTGTGTTGCACTAGGAAAAGAGACACCACCTTTCTTTGGACTGAGAAATGCTTGCAAATTTAGGAAATGTGAGACTGGCATTGGAATCCCTGGCAAATGGGCAGTGCTGGAAGTGCTGGGATGTTGAGTCTATGGATGGATTTTGCTTGTTCATCATGTAACAAATCATATCTATGTGTTCCTGAGAAGTAGAACTCAGAAATAACTCACTTGCCTGGTAGTCCTTAAAATGTCTGTATCTTGCAGCAAAGAGAAGATTCTTTATGAGGAAGACACGCTGAAGTCCTTGGAAAACGAGGAAGAGAACAAGGACTCTAGCAGTTCTAGTTCTGAAGAGGAGGAAGAAGCTGAAGAAGATGAAGCTTCAGAATCAGATGCTGAAAAGGAGTCAGGTAAGACTTAGTACAGTCTTGGATTTAATAGCCTAGCAATATTAGAGGATCAGTTAGTTGTGAAAGACATCTTGAAAGTCTTACTTCCAGTGTATACGTATAGAATACGGAGAACACTGTAGCAAGGGTACTAAAAAAGCTGATCTAAATGCTGATTCCCAAGTCAGCATAATTTTTCCAAAAAAGAAAGCTGCAAATAATATTTTAATTTATACTCCCAGCTCACTTGAATTTAAGATAACACATTGTTCACAGATTGTTCTTAAACAGTAGGCTTTTTCTGGTTGGCCAATTTCAGGGTGAACGCTTCAGTTACTGCAAGATGGTAGAAATGCAGTTGAACATGTTGGAAGGTAATAGCCTGTTGTATTTGGATGGGAGAAATGAAATGAAGGGCTGAAGCTGTTCTGTGTAATAACAGAGATGAGGAACTTGTTTCTGACTGTGGTCTATAATAATTGCAGAACATAGTGGAAAATAAGGGTTAAGTGCATTGAGTCACGTAAGTCTTTACTTTATAGCATATTGCTGGTGTCCCACTTCCTTCATCTCAATCTCATTCTTTTTCCATAATTTCTCAGGCTTCCTTAATTATTTTACACAGCACAAATGCACAGCACAGAAAGTTTAAATAAAGATACTTAATTTTACAATAAGCCAAGACTTACTTGTACTTAATATTTCTGCAGAGAGAGATGGATCTTGGACTATGATGTGTTTCATGGTTAAACTACTTTTAACATCAACTTAGCCTGGATCCCAGTATACTAATAAATAAGTCCTTGCAGAGGAGTGTAGTTTAAAGTTTTGTCCCGCTTCTTGTGCCAGTGAAATTGTCACCTGTGTTCTAGTTGTATCAATTACAATGTTTATTGCAGCGTGAGAGGTGTTGAGAATCCTGACTGGTCTTTGCAGAGCTGGTAGTTACAAAAGCTATTTGGGTATGACAATAAGATGGTGAAACACTCTTTTGGCTTTTAAATCAAACAAACATAGTGGAGAAGTCAGTGGTAGACACAGGCATGCAGTAGAATTTGGATTTATTTGCTCCATAAATCAGGATTTTACTAGACAGCAGCCCTGTATAGCTGTGTGCCAATTCTTGTAAACATGGTAGGAGCTTGACCAAAATACCTCTAATGTATGTGGAGCTGTAAGAAGTGGAGCTACGTGGTGTTTTAACTGATTCAGGAAAAACATAAGGTCCTTCAGCAAGGAAAGTGCTACAGTACTTAGTGTTAAATTTAGTGTAAAGGCAGAACAGGTCTTTTTATTGAGTTAATTCACTGAGCAAAGCTCATCATACTAAACTATTTCAAACCACTAAAGCTAAAACAAATCAAAGACAAAAAGCTTTCAAGTAACGATCAAGCAGCAAGCTTCAGGCTTTGTTACCTGTGCTCTCATTTCCTAGAGAGATTATTGGCTCCTTTGAGAAATTTCAATCAGAATTGAAACTTTACTTTGTAAATGTCTCAAATCTCTAATAAAATGTCTTTTCCAATCTAGGCAATTCTGTGGTTCTGTGTTTAGATTGGATGTGAGGAAGAATTTCTTTGCTGAAAGGGTTCTGAGGCATTGGAAGGGGTTGCCCAGGGCAGTGGTGGAGTCCCCATCCCTGGAGGGATTGAAGAGTGGTGTAGACACAGTGCTGAGGGACATGGGTTAGTCATAGGGGACTGGTCAGTGTTGGGTTCATGGTTGGACTTGATGATCTGAAAGGGCTTTTCCAATCCAGGCCGTTCTGGGATTCTGTGACAATGAACATGAACTTGCCCAGCTGGGTGCGGACGTGGTTGTCAGTTGTTGCATGTGTCAGTGAGGTGCACATTTTTGGTACTCTTTTTAGAACAAAGTTCATGAGGTAACAACATCAGCCCACATGTTGTAGGAGGACTGCAAAGAGAAGTAGGCACAAAAATAGCTTTTCATAGAAAATTATAAATGTCACAGTGTTACTCGTTTCAAACACAATGTTAAGAACAATTATGCTTTATTATCTGATTTTTAAATGCTTGGGTGGATATTGGAGGTTTTTGAAAACATGGAAATTATTTCCTTATTCCTCTTAATTTTCTTCTGATATTTAATATTTACATAGCTTTGTAATTCTTAGCAGTGCTGGACAGATAGAAGATGATTGTTGTCCTAAAGTGTTCAAAGTCCAGATGAAGGGGAAAAAAAGCCAAAATATTGTTATGAGTGATCTTTTTAAATAAAAAAAATTGACTCCTTTGATAATTGAGCACAAGGCAGGACAAAGTAGAATCTGGCAGTATAATGCAGAGGTTTATTTTGAGGAATGTTTTGAAGGGTCTCAGGTTGCGATAAATTTGTGGAATTTGCAGAGACTGTGGGAGGAGAAGAAATATGAAGAGGTAAGCAGTGAAATTGTTGGAGTGCCTCAGAGAGTACCATGTTTCTTACAATCTGTGAGAAATTTGTGTTCTTCAAACAAAGGAAGCTAAGTGCAGTAATGCCATTTTATTCATCTTGAGGACAATTAACAATTTGGACATGGGGTTGTATATAAGCAAGAGAAAGATCAGTATAAAATTTTGTGGTCACTGTTGGTGCTGGTAGCTATTACAATAGGTAATTAATGTGAATTAAAGTAGGCCAGGGAAGTTTTCAATGTTTAAAAAAACCCAAAAACAAAACAAAAAAAGAATCCCCCTAAAAAACCCTTAAGATAAATTACATTTATGCCAAATTAGTAAACTAAATTTTCAGTCTCACCGAATTTGTTTTGGGGAGATTGAGCTAATCCTGACCTGTTTCCCTTGATTGGAATTCATAATGTTTATTGCTGAAATTTTAGTGAAATACAGTGTGAGATCCTCCCCTCAAGACAACGATGCTCATGGCCAGGCAGTGTCTCAGGCTGCCAGCACAAGGTACTTTTCTCTGTCCTCCTTCTGCAGTTGACTCCTTTCGGTCACGTTGCTCACAGTTAAGAGTTCTTTCCAACCTGTCATTACCACTTAAGCTTGTACCCTTGTAATTAGGCTTGACCTTAAAAATTGACCTTTGTGCTAGAAACTTCCAGAACAGGCTACCAGTCACCATCTCGCCCAGCCTGTAGAGCCTGCTGGCTCTCAGGGCAGGTCTGCCCTCCCCTTCTGCAGTGCCCAGGATTCCCCTGCAGTGTTTTACAGGCTTCACTCTCAAGAAATCAGCAAACGGCAAACGTGTCATTATTTGTCTGTGTGCATTTCCATGGACTGCTGAATGCCAGGTCAGGCCTGCAAAGAGAAATGGGTCATCTCCTGCCCCTTCCTAGAAGGGCTGTTTGAAAGTGCAATGCACCTGCATGTGAGGCTCAATAAATTAAATAGGTGACTTGGATGGAAGTTCTGAGGTAACACCAAGAGAGGGGAAGGTGGCTGAGCCTTCAGTATCATGCAGACCTTCCTAGGGGAGATGAATCTTTTGTCTCTTTAACTCTGGATCTGTCAGTCCTGCTAACTGCCTGTTACTTTAAAATGTTTCTCTTGGCTTGCTCGTTTCTGTTTTCCATGTCCTTTCAATCCTGTATTCTAGGAGTGAGAACAGTTATTTCACAAAGACTGATCTTCACGCTCCAAGGTGCCATCCTCACAGATGCTCCACACCAAGCTGCTTTTTCTGTGTAATAGAAGATCTTTATTCACTGCACATACCTCATTTGCTAGTACTGTTTGGGTGGTTACACTTAAAAATGACTTTGTTTTTTTGAAACCATAACTGTGTGGGGCACCCATAGCTGCGAGAGGAAAACATTGTTTTGTTGGTGTAGATCCATCATTTCCCAGGCACCTTGCATGTGGCTGTGTTTGGTAAATAGTCTGTCTTAGAGCCCTGTGCACTCATGTCAGTTGAACCTATTGCCTGAGACATAGTTTCTGCTTATTCTCCCCCTGGTAATGTCTGGTATATGTTCTTAAGTGCATAGATACAAAAAAAAAAATTAATACTGGATGACTGCACTTGTCTAACGAGCAGGGAGCCAGCTGTGAGCTTTGATAGCATTTGCTTAGCTTGCTTTGAGCCCTGTTAAAGCTTTTTGTTGGGAATCAGCCCTAACTTCATGTAAAAAAAATGGATTTTGCTGTAAAAGACTAGAAATTCTGCCCACCAGCATAAGCTACTGCAGAGAACCATGCAGTGACCTCCACCGCCAGGCCTGCTCGAGGACGTGTGCTGCGATGCATCCCGTGCGCTGCGATAGGAACAGCACGTTCTGCTTTTCTTCCCCCAGTGTTACAAGGGAAGAACAATCCCTGAGAAGAAACAAAATTGTGAATAAACAAAAAAAATCTGTTTGTCCTCCTTAAGGTGCTTTCTGCAAAGACTGTGCTTGTTTGTGGGGATCAAATTCCGAAGCTTTGCCAGATAAATGTATCCATCTTATTTTTTATCAAGTAGAAAGCCTCCTTGCAGAAAGCCCTGCTCAGCCTTGGCACTGACATCACCTTTGTGATCTAAAGTGTACTGAGGTCACAGCGACTCTGAACTTGAGTGTAGTGCACACTGTGTTTGTAAAGAAGGGCCTTGGAAGTGCAATACTGAAACATTTGGTTTCTCTTCTTGTTTAAAATTGTAGAAAGGAAGGAAGAGCCCTTTGCCAACCACTCCAGCCATGAAACCAGGCCTAGCATCACTGAGCAAATACCACCACCCGAGCCCAACTCCTTCACTGCATCTGCCAGAAGAGTAAGTGAATTTGGAATCGATGGGGACTCCAACAGAGCTTGGAAGCAGCAGGTTATTCTGGGAGATGGATGCTCTGAAACCAATTTTCAGAGGAGTTGCAAGACGTGAATTTAGGAAAGCATGACAGTATGCAGTTTTGCTAAAGATGCTGTGTTAACACCAGTACAGGGCTGGCACAAAGGAGGATGTTTGTACGATAACGTTTCTCCTGAATCTCTTACCCTCTGAAGCAAATCGCGCTGTTCCCAAGAGGAACCCTGCTTACCACAAGCGCTTTGTTTCACTGTCAGGTCTGAGATGGTTGATGCCAATCTCTAACCAGCAGCAGATCTTTCACCAACGCTGGCTCCTGCTGATGTAGCAGCAGTGAATTTGGCATCATCATCCAAAGTGACTCCAACTTGCCAAACTCCATTGATTCAGTGGCATGATGTTACGGCCCAGTAAGCAGTGAGGATAAAGTTTGCATCTGACAAGATAGCTGGGTATGAAAGCTTTTTAAAGGTGGAGTTACTGAAATCTTATCTGAATTCTCCAGCTCTCATGTCACTCAGCTAGATGGCACCAGGAGACTCTGTTCTGCTGAGGACTGGTATCTTAACGCTTCTGGTTTCTTTTTACACCAGAATATGGAGGACAGATATACAATGCAGGCACCTTGCCAAAGTCTGAAGCACTAGGTACATGTTAGAGGGAAACTGCTTCTTGCTTAGTCACAATTTTTTATTTTTGACATGCTACTAAGTCTGACTTCTCATTCACATCAAACAAAATATGCGCTCACTCATTTGAGCTGTTTAACCCAGAAAATAAGGCTGTTAGGGTGTAGGAGAGGACCTGTGTGCAAAGCAGTTATTTGACCTCAGCCACTTAAGATTTACCTGCTGCTTTACCTTCTCTTATGTGTTTGATTTCTCTCTAACTCTCTTTGTCAGATTGGGTTTTATGTGTGAAAATACGAGTGCTTGTGTTGCCCTCCATTTGTGGAGTTATTAATATTTACTGTTCCTATGTTGTTCAGAAACTACAGAAGGCAGCTTTTACTGTGGATTTGAGCTTTCTCTGAGGAAAGTGTCAAAACTACATTAAAGTGTTGGAGCTGTGTAGCTCAGTAGACTAGAAGTGCTAGAATTAGTGGAGTACAGGAGACTAACTCTGTGCATCTGCATTAAAATAGCATTAGCTAAGAAACACTGCTAAAATACTGCAGTGATGATTTTATCTTTGCAGTCTTGAGTCAGTGAGTTTGAGAGCAGAGCTCCCCAGTAGCTTCATTTATTTTGGATAATGTCAGATGTTTTCTGTTATGTAGAATATGTTATAATAACGCTTATATCAGCTTTGACTGAAAGCCTTGTCTATCCCAATATCCTGCCCTTGACAGTGGCCATCCAAAGATCCCAGAGAAGACAGACTCTAGCTGGACTTTTCTCCCACCTCCTAGCAATTTTAATTTCAAGGATTTGCTGAACCTGTGGTATTTTTCATATTCAGTACAACCTGTTAGACTTTTCCTTTATGAATTCATGCAGTTGCTTTTTGAGTGCCCATTTTGAGTGCTTTTTGGGTTCCTCTAGTGTCCAGTGGCAAAAGGTTCTTCAGCTTAATTACATGTTATACAGAGCTTCCTGCACCTGCTTCTTTAAGCCTGCCATGTCCTGGTTTTGTTTGCTGCCCCTAGTTCCTTTATGGGAAAGAACAAGGAATAATCAATCACCCTTCTATGTACCGCTGAGGATTCTGTGTACCTTGGTCATATTTCAGCCTGGAGACTCCTGATACACTGAATAACTCCTTGTACAAAAGCTCTCTTGCTCTGCTCATTCTTGTTGCCTTTCTCTGAATCTCTTCTCCTTCTTCTTTACTGCTTTTGAGCTGCAGAGCCGAACTGTGCGTGGTATCAAAGGTGTGATTGTAGCCTGAGTTAACACGGGGGCATAATGGTGGTGTGCATTCTATTCTGTTCTGTCACAGTAATTCCTAATATTTTGTTTGCTTTATTTTCTATACAACTCAGTGGTGACTGCTGTCTTTGTAGAAGTATCTCTTGGGGTGCCCAGGCTCCATTCTTGATGCAGTAGGCATCTTTTTGTAAGACTTGATAACTATAACTGAAGTTGTACATTTAAGCAGTTGTGTATTTGAGGAATAACATATGCTTGTCAGAAGTGCTTCATGTAACAGAAAGCATGAAGGTCCATTCTGTAGCATGTACAGGATACGCGGTTACCTGACCATGGAAAGGTTTAGGCTAAAACAGGCCTCTGGAAGCCTCTAGTCCAACCTCTTGCTCAAAGCAGGGCCAGCTTCAAGCCTGTGTCATGTTCCTTTGAAGTACCTGAGCTCAGCTGAGCATTGAAAAGTCTCTGAGGATGGAGATGCCCCACTCTCTTGCTCCCTGTCCCAGTGCAGCATCGCTCCTACCAGGAGATACGTCTTCCTTCATGTCAGTTAGGATGTCCTGTGTTGGAACTTGTGTCTGTTCTTCCTTCTTTCACTGTAGACTGTTGAGAAGAAGTCTGGTTCCATATCCTCTGTACATCCCACCTCCCCAGGTAGCAGAGCAATTAAATCCTTTCTTTGCCTTCTCTTTTCAGTGCTAAATAAGCCAGGTTTTCTTGGTCTCTCCCTTTACGTGTTGTGTGCTCCAGCTCCCTGATGATCTTACTGGCTTCTCCTGGACCCTCTCCAGTTTGATCTGTGTGAGGGTTTTATTTGCAGATAGTCCCAAAAGAGTTGATTACTTTTTTCAGTTTTCTGCCTTTATTGAATAATTCCCTCTTCTTAAACAGGTGCTAATAAAAGCTTCATTGTTCCTTATATTCTTTTTGCAAAGCTGGAGGAGGGCATTGTGTAGGCAAAGGGAGCTGCACAATGACACAAGATTTCTTTCATCGTCTGTCCTTGGGGATGAGGGCACGACAGCAATTTGCATCCTTGTGAGTTCACCTTGAGCTGTCTCCTGTAATTAAAGCTAAGCAAGAAATCAAAGTCACTCCATCTTGTGTTTACAAGTGTAGCCCAGCAAAAATTGGGGCTTGTTGAAACACTTTCAGAACTTAGATTGTGCCTTGCAGTGCTCTTACTTCTTCCAAATGTCCCTTTTTCTCTTCTACAGTTCAGTTGGCTCAGCAAGTCAGACGAGCAGAAGGATGAGTCACCTTCGTCGTGGCGGCTGGGGCTACGGAAGACTGGCAGTCACAACATGTTGAGTGAAGTCGCTGCTACTCGTGAGGCACAGAGAGATAAGACTTCTTCTATCTATCGTTCTTCGTCAAGTCCTCGGATATCTGCATTATTGGACAACAAAGAGAAGGTTTGGCTTTCATTTCAGCAAGGATGTTGTAGTGCCATCTGAGTTGAGCAGACTTTACCTCACAGGTTTACGACCCTTTCCCTTTCGTTTTGAGTTACTGCTGGGGTTTGTATCCCTAACACACTTGGGTCTCCCTCATTTTTTTTTTCCTTTTGGAAATTATACCTATCATATCAGTTGTTCTTGCAGAACTGGAGTTTAATGCTCCTTTGATATAATTCCTGCTCAGTTTGGAGTGGGCTGCTGGTGAACAAAGGTCTGGCATGGCCCATTCTTTACCAGAAAAGATCTAATCCAGACAGTAGCACATACCTGCAGTGGAAATACTGCTTCACTGTCATCTATATGGATTCTTCCTGTATCCACCAGCTGTATCTGTGAATCCTATCCCATGTATTCACTCGCTATAGCTTTGCTCCCCCATCCCAGGAAACATTCAAGGTCAGGTTGGATGGGGCTCTGAGCAACCTGATCTGGTTAAAGATGTCCCTGCTCTCTGTAGGGGGGCTGGATTAGATGACCTTGAAAGGTCCCTTCCAACCCAGACTCTTCTGTGATTCTATGATTTATAGGTAGTTCTAGTTAGAAGCTGCCTTTATTCATTAGTGTGCTCTTCAGGAAATTATTTTCAGAACTGATAGTTTTACGCTGTGGATTGTGTTGTCCAAGAAAATGCCTTAAACCAGTTGTCCTTAGACAGGAGAATGCTTTCTTAGTTGAAGAAATTTGAACATGAATGTACTTGTCACTGAACAAGCTGGAAGTGTAACAGATGTGCAGTTGAAGTCCTTCTTTGCTTCACCAGGATAAAGATAACAAGAGCTATCTTGCTACAATAGCCCCCAGAAGACTCAGCAGTACGAGCGATATAGAAGAAAAAGAAAACAGGTGAGACTGAACGTAATGCTCAGCTTCTGTCCTGTTGATAGTTGCTCTGGAATTCCTTTTCTCTATATTCCTGCTTTATGTATTTTCTCAGCAGTCACAAGTACACAGGAATTCACAATATCAAGGGTTCTCTCTGTTCTATAAAAGTTCTGGTATGTTGCTTTTCATTTAGGTGAGCGGGGCAAGGGGCTGGTTTCTCCACTCCAGTATTCTTACATATACAGTCTCCATCCAGGAAATTAGATTTATGCATATTTTTTCCCTTTTATATGCAAGTGCCTCATTTTGTAGCTGGCACCTACACTTGTACTTCTGTCGCTTGCTGAATAGTCACCTTTGTGCACACATCTGTCATTTTTTTGATTCACTTGAGTTTGTGAACTCTCTGCTCTATGGAGCTGTTTCATTGCAGGGGTTGTTTCATGGTAAATGTGTATAATTGCTCCTGGACAGAACCACAATATAAATGGGATACATGTCTAGTATCTCAAGATATTTTTGAGGAGCTAATCTCTACAAACAGGTTCTTCACAGGTTGTGCTAGAAGGAGTAAAACCTTGAGCTTAGCCTCATTTCCAGCCACTTGCACAATCATGGGAGAAGAGCACATATAGAGAAGTCACTGTGAACTGTAATTGTTGTGGAAGACCCAGCAGATGACCACCCTGAGAGAATTTCAGCAGTTTGAGACTCTTTGCTGATCTTTTGCTGGAACCTCCCTGCTGTGTTCTTGCTTAATCTCAGCCAGTCACGGTGATTTAGACTTTAGCAGACAATTTGTGTCTGCTGATAAGCTTGAGCAGTTTTGGCAGTGGCTCATTTTGGGTGGGTATCCAGCTGCCTGCTGCTAAGTGTCCTTTCCTTGGTAAAGTAGAGAACGAGGAGAGAGAATTAGCCTGCAGGAACAGATGTGCCCAGACATACTGTGTAGGACAGATTTTTCCCAATATTCTTTCCTTTCAAAACAGCTGAGATTCACTTCATGGAACCTACAGGTGTCTGAAAGGGCATCAGCATGGACATGAAAATTGAAAAATGAAAAATAATGGCAGGCTGATGAGTGAATGGACTTGTGTTGCATTACAAGCTCGAGGTCCTGTCCAAGACCAGCAAATATTAGGACATACTGCCTGTGTGTGATAGGAAAAGGGGCCCTGGGATAAATACGACTATTAGCAATTTATTGGTAACTTGTCGAGTAGTTTTAGATCTTGCCAGACATTTTGTATGTTGTTTTCTGCTGCTGAGTGTAGCAAAGGATTTGCCATACTGAATTGCTTTACTGTCATTGCCTGGATACTGGGAGAAGAAAACTTCCCCTGCATTGCAATATCTGTCCATTTCTGCAGTGTTGTTTGATACAAGATGGCAGAGAGAATATCAAATGCCATTATTTAGTATGATAAATTACTTTTATGGACAATCTACATTTAAATTGCAATTTTTCTGACTAAATAGAACCTTGTTCCTCTTTATGCCAAACAACCTGATCTAGTGGAAGGTGTCCCTGCTGATGGCGGGGGGGTTGGAACTGGATGATCTTTAAGGTCCCTTCCAACCCAAACCATTCTATGATTCATTCATTCTATGATGATTAATAATACAGCTGGCAATGACAGAAACCAATGTTAAGGCCAGAAGAGGTGTTTCAATGAGTTGTCACCTGTGAATACCAGTGCCCATAGGTGTAAGGGAAGGATTTGTGTTGTGGAATTGTAAAGGGGCCAAAAGCACACTCCAAAAGTTTTTCTAAACAACCCTTGTGCTCTCTCCTGCATTAGGGAATCAGCTGTTAACCTCGTCCGGAGCGGCTCTTACACCCGGCCGTGGAGGGATGAATCCAAGGGAAACGAAGCTCCCCACTCTGGTGCACCTACTACCTACGTATCTACCTACTTGAAAAGGTAGGTCCAGTTCTGTCTTACGTGGGTTCCCAGGTGGTCACTTCTACTCTTAACATGCCTCCCAAACTTCAACCTCTTGCTTGCTGCTTACTGCATCAGTGTCACTGGCCTTGGGACCCTCTTCTGCTGAGAGCAGGAGGTAGAAATTAAGATTTGCTGACATTTGTCATGCCAAATAGTATTTTCTAAAGGCCATCATTTTTGTTGATTTGTAAATTGCTGAACTGAATTTAAATACTCCTGCTCACATAACTCAAATGCAAAGTGTTCTCTCAGTTTTATGCTAGTATTATGGTTAGATAATAAAACCAAAATTGATCATAAAAAGAGAATAAAGTAATTACAGTCTGAAAGCGTTGTTCAGATAGCTATTGACAGGTAAGTTGCAGCTTATCTCTGGTTTTGATTTATGTTAGTCCATGTTTATGGCATCATTATCAGGAAAGTGACGGTGTTCTTGTGCGTGACTTACAGCACTTGCTAAGGACTAAGACTGATGTCTCCAACCATCTTCCTGTGGCACTAGGGAAGCAGTTTCTGCACAGTGTATGTGAAATGGTAGAGGCTGGTTGTTGGTAAACTGGCCAAGCAGAATCAGGAAAGGAGTCCTGTGCAGAACTGCTTTAATTGGCAGCATTTTTTACCCCTTTGGAAGGCAGAGGCTCATTTTCCTTGAAGTACCAGCTAATGGCTGTCTCTGATGAGGTGACTCAATGCTCTGTTCTATTAAAACAAACAATACATTACTGAGTTTTCATCTCAGCTGTGAGGAGGAGGCTCAGCCCTTTGTGCAGGTACAGTGCCATCATCTCACCTTTATTTTAGCTAATACTGGAAACCATCAGAACAGCATGTATAAACATGTCCCACCACAAAGCCTTTGAGCTGTGCTTGAGGAAAAGGGCAGAAATATTTCAAGGTTTTAGATTGTGTTTCACCAAATTCTAGACCCTGAACTAATTATCTGTCTTAAAGATGGAATGATTGCTTGAGATATTTGGGAAAAGGCGGATTTTTTGTGTTCTAGTACTTATGCTGGCAGAGGTAAGTTGTGCTCGAGGATGTGTCTGTCCAATTGCTAAGCACATAGAGACCCATTTCCACAAAAGGTGAAACAGAGAGCCACTTCAAGCAGTAGACTTCTCCTGATCCATTCCAGTGACTTCACATCTATCCTGGGACATGATGACAGGCCAGCCTCCGTAGCTTGTTTCTCTCTAAAGGCAGTCCAACAAGCTGGAGCTGATTACATTGGAAAAATTTTACCTCTTGCAGCTGACATGCCTTACTGTTCCCTAGTCTGAGAGACAGTCCAGTCACTCACGTGGCTGTCCGTTGCAATTTTACAGACACTGCCTGTTGATCTCAGCTAATCCAGAACCAGATTTAGTATTACATTCACATAGTTGCACTGTATTTCCTTGGTTAAACTGTACAGAGACTAAGGAAGGTTTTGGCTGGCAGTGGAATTTCAGCAGTACCGATGTCTTGTCACAAAGGCTGAATTCTGGCCTTTCATAGGAGACTGTTGGTTTACAAACAATTACAGAGAATAGCTTTGCCAGGTAGGAATAAAGTGTACTTTTTTAAAAGTGATCAATGGGTTTGCATTTTATGTACCAACATTAAAATCATGATCAATTTGACCTCTATCCCAAATGGTTTTCTATAGGAGAGCCCAGAGAAATTAGATGTAACCATATTGAACCTCTGATTTCTTCAGCCTTGTACATCAGGCTGTAAGCTGAGGAAGGGAACCTGCCTGCCTGTGAAGGATATGTCATTTACAAGTGGTAACAAAACTCTCAACACAGCCCCAAAAGATAAAAGCTTATTCTGGGAGAGGAAGAATTACAGTGAACATGCCATACTTGGATATCACTGAGAGGATGACTTCTGTACTGTGTGTTTCCCCTTTGCCTTAGCATTTAACTAATCTCCATAAAGATACCTCATTATGTTCTCCAAGTGCTTTATACAACCCCCAAACAAAGAGTAAACAACAGCAACAGATCATCTTAAGATGCTGAAAATGGCTTTTCTTCTAAAAGGGAACAAAATAACTTGCAGCACAGTTGCAAATGTTCTTCAGCTTTCGTTGAAGCAAATGTTAAAGCTCTCTCTGTAATGGTAGTGACTGTCATTCATTCTGCTTCCTCTATGGGTGTATCATGAGCCCAAAAATTCAGAAAGCCCTGTTCTGACAGCCTGTTCTCCAGTTTAGTGCATATTGACCTTTAAACAGCCAGTTCACTTTGCCTGTATATTAAAGGATTTGGAGGAAAACTGCCACGGCAGATTGAATTAATTCAGCATCTTTTCCTTGCTATCAGTCACAAGTGATGCCTCACAGGAAGGGAACACACACCACAGTGAACTCACTTTTTCGCACAGTTAGTTTTTCCTTCATTTTACATATTTGCATATATGCCTTCTTACTGGTTTTGTTGACATAAAAACCATCAATCACAGTGTCAGGCCAACAGTCCATGCAGTCCAGACTCTGTTTCTGAGAGCAATTGGTTTTGAAGAACGAGTTTTAAAGGCCAGGATAACTTAAGAGCAGTCTTGCACCTCCCGCACTCTCCTTGCTTCCAGCAATCACAGATTTAGAAGCCAGGGGTTATTGTTCTTCATAATAGCCACCGCTGTGGCCAACTGCTGGAAGCAAGTCCCATTTTGATCTCTGCAATACTCTATGGCAGTCTGTTTAAAAAAAAATAGCTATGTGTTTTGTGCAAGCTTTTTTGATTAGCATATGTGGAAGCTTTTTAAGGTTTTGAAGGTTTTTAAGATTTTTAATTCTACTTGGTTTAGCTGTTTTCAGAAGTATTTATTTTTACTGATTTTAAATGTTGCTTTCCATTTCATTGCTCATTCCCTGATGGTTATGTTATGGTGATTATGTGAGAGAACGAGTAGCAGTGTGTCAGTGCCTGGTTTTTATTTCTAAAGTTGAATTCTTTAGCATAAACTCATAATCCTCCCTTTTACAGATTCATATGAACACAGCTGTTAATTAACAGGATTCCCCAGCTAACCTTTTTCTTGCAATTTTCTGTTCAGATCGAATGTGAGCAATTGAATAAATGCCTTAGGGTCCTCCTCAAACTGTGCAGTGCCACCCAGGGAAGGTGACAGGGCGGGGAGGTCAATGCTTGTAGAGCTGGCAATGCCTTGGCTCCCTTCTTGTGAGCAGGAGTGTGTGTGTGATGCCTCAGCACCACGTTTCTCTGACCCGGGGTTTGTGCATGTAGGAGTTGGCACAACGCCATCACCATGCTCTTTTCCTCCATTCCTCCTCCTCCTCCTTCCCCTCTCAGCCCCCCCACATCTCTGCTCTCCCAGGCACCTGGTGCTACTTCCATCCTCTCGTCTCCCCTTTTCACCCATCACCTTTCCCTTCTGAAACACAGTCCTTGTCAGGTCTTATTTAATAACCCTCCCGTGTCCTCCCTTCCTGACCAAGTTCCTTCTCTTTTTTGCAGCCCCCCCTCCTGCCCCAGCCTCTCTGCCTTGGGCTCTCCTAGGATGGTGCCACATCAACCCTGCTCCCCCCGGGGTTGTCACCACCTTTTCCCCTGCTGCTCTTCTTGTTCCTTCCCCTGGTGCACGTTCTGCTGCCATCATCTCCTCAGTACACTCATTTCTGCAACTTCACAGCTGCTTGCTCTGCACGCCCACACCAGCCAAGCTGAGCTCCATACTCTCACCCTCCTTCCAGCCTATCTCCAGGGCTTGGTCTGTTCCTCTGATGCAGAGAGCCAAGAAGGGAGCACTTGCTTCCAACAGGACTTCCTGCTCCCCCATGCTCCGGGCAGGGCCAGCTTTCCAGAGGAAGCTTTGTTTAGGGTCCACTGGAGGTTGCTACCTGGTGACAATAACTTACTTGTTCCTTTGTGACCTGGATATGGCCAGCAGCCATCAACTGAAGAGCCCACATGTAAGGTTCCTCCCTGTGGAGACCTTCCAGGATGCCCCATTCTCTCCTTTGGCTGTCTAGGGACCAGCTGCTTGTTCTGGGCTGGCTGGGGGCCTTGGCATATAAAACTGATTTGTAAATTGGGTGCCTGAGTGAATCGGGCTGGATCCTTCCTCCAACCTCCTGTCCTTGGCTGTTGTCCTGCCCCTTTCAAGTTTATTTCAGCCTCAGGCTGCTCCCTCTGACTCTTGCTCTAGTGTTGACTTCCAGTTCCAGTCTGCTGTCCCTGGCTTTTCCATAAACCTGCAGCTCTTCATCCCAGTCTGCTTTTCCTCTAGGTCAGCTTTTATTCCTGGTGCAACCACTTTCCTCCATAGGCACTGGCATGGGAGTCATTGGGATGCAGGAAGTGAGAGGCAGCCTCCCAGCCTTCCCCAGCCTTTGATCCTGCAGACAGCCCAGTCTGACCAGTAGCAACCGGGAATACCAGTTGCTGGGAGAGGCGTGGCAGGGTCCTGGATCATGCATACATGCTCGTTTGCTCCGTGCAGACGACGAGCAGCCTGTCTGTGGGGATCTGGCACATGAAATAAGGAGGTTTGACCAGATTTCATCAAGTCTGTTTTTAGGGGTGGGCAACTTCTCCCACTTAGGGTGGATTTTCTCTGAAAAAGTGAAAGGGTACATCTCGTGTGAGAGCCCTTCTCCTTTTCTCCTGTTTCTTCTCCGGAGCATGAGCACTTAAAACACTTAGAGCTTTTCAGTAATAATGGTTTTAAGGGTTTCGTTTTAAACTGGCAAAATATGTATTTCCCTTACTCATTCTTGAATATTTTTTGGACACTTTTGCTAGCTGTTTTCCAGAAATACAGAGTTTGTGCCAGATATGCCTTAAAGAAAAATAAAACCTGAACTGATCATCTTTGCCAAAGCTCTAAACCACTGAAAACAAGTTCTTAAAATGGGAAGTCCTGGGCATCCTTAGGAGGTGATGCAGCCAGACCTGCTTATGTCACTCTCTCCTTCCCTGCTTTAAGCAACCTCATCCTTGCTCATTGTTTCTGCCTTTCCCCAGGACACGAGTGCTCTCTGTGTGCCGCTTTCACTGCGGTAGGGTTTTTCCCTTCCCTGTCTTCACCAACTCCCCTCCACGCCGTTATTCTCTCACTGAAACTCAGCTGGGCTTGGCTAAGAAAGGTGCTGCGAGTGCTCATGACCTGCAGCAGCTCCAGTGTCCTCTAATCTCCTCGCACACGTTTTGCTAAGATGTCAAACCTGCTCCCTTTCCAGCTGAGAGCCCAGCTGTGGGGATGTTCTGTTGAATATTTACTGTGCTCTGAAGGACGTGATTTTGTGATGTTTTACAGTGCTTCATTTGGTAGAAGTAGTGACCTCAGCAGTCCCTACATTTCAGCCAGTCGCAATACATCTCTAGCTACCTCACCCACTACCATTGGGTCATCTACCTCATTGGGCACCCCGTGGCAACCTGTCTCTTCCTGTCCCACATCTCTCGGTGCGAACGCTACTGCATCAGCCCGCCAGTATACCAGGTAACGGCTCACAGCTGAGATAACACTGCAGAAATCAGCATTTGGGTTGGAAGTTCTGAATTCTGGAGTGGATTATGGATTGGAAGTGTGTTTCCTGATAAGAAATCCCAGAATGGTTTTGTTGGACAGTTTCAGTAGTGCGTGTGCACCAGCTCCCATATGTGACCTTAGCCTCTTCACTCGCTGGAGTGGTCAGTTGTGTCCTCTCGCTTCCCTGTTAGAGACACGATGCGTTGCTCAGGCTGCTCTTGGGCGTTCAGGGTACAAGCTCTTGGAGTTCATTCCTTCTGCTTATTCACCAGGTACATTTTCTAATCATTTTTGCTACAAACAGGGATGTGAAGACTATTAATTCCTCCTGTTTATTCTTCTACAAGTTTTTAAAAACTCATTTTAATGTGTGCTGTCCCCTACAAAACCACAAGTCTTGAACGAGGAGAATGAACTGTCAGTGCTCCCTCGAGGTGGCTGGTCTTGCTCAGCAGTTGAGTTCACTTGCTTTGCTTTCCATTATGTCTTCTCTATTTCAGAGCCCCTTTCAGGCAACAAACTGATTCTGCTGTAGAGAAAAATACAGAGGGCATCTCTGCTAGCACCCCCCTAGGTGTAATCACAAATCGTGCTGTACTCGGCTCTGCTAATGGTATTGCGAATGCCAGTGCTGCCTCAACTACAGGAAAGGACTTCTCAGCTGAGGAAGCCAGGGAGCGCAGAAGGTTAGTGAGCAGAGTGCCGGTGTGTGTCGGTCCTCCTCTGTCGTCAGGTCTCACGTGGTGGTGATGGTGGGGGTGTGAGAAGGGTTCCTTAGGTGCCATGGGGAGTTACAGGCTGCTGCCCCTGCTCCATCTTAAATTTTTGAACCGAGTCATCACTGGATTGTAGGTTAAATTTAGTTTCATAATTTTCTACTTGTCTCCTCAGTATCTCAGCCTTTTCCTTCAATAGTCATCTCAGCTACTAATCTCAGTCCCTACAGCCTGTGTGTCTAGAGGGACAGCCAGCGCAGGAGCACAGTAGCTGTTCTGTAACATGAATCCTGTCCAGAAAAGAGTGTTGGACTGAGACACATTCAGATCAAATCCATCCCTCTGGTTCTGCTCAGTTGATACATGTGCCCCGATGGAAACATCTTTGCTGCCCAAGTCCCCTAGATTCCCTCTGTAGCTAGTGGGAGAAAACAAACATTCCTGGAGCGTGTAGCTGTGTGATACGGGGGAGGTGGACTCTGGCAGCACACGTTTCTTCTGATTGACTATGAAGGAAGACTCAGCACAGAGGCAAAAGTGCAACCGAGGCTATTCCAGCAGTAGCAGCATTTTGAATTACTCTGAATCTGGGTGGTGGCATCTCTTTCTTATCATGTGATGTTATTTTAAGACTGGAGAAATATAAACCTGGGGTAGCCGGTACTTGTTTCAAAGGAAATTTACCGTGTGCATTTAAGTACAGAATATCAAACGATCCATATTTATTCCTGCAAAGAGGTTAACTTTTGCAAAATCTGTCTCTTCGGATGAAAGTGAATGATAATAAATAAAATCCAGCAATGAACTGTGTGTTTCTATTTAGAAACCACTTCACGGAGTGTTTTCTGTAATTAGATTCTTCCAAACTAAAATAATAACTTCTTAAAATACAGACCTTCCTGAGTGGTGTTAGTACTTTGACATATTTTAAATGGCTTGAAGCCAAAGGATGTGAAAAGCACTAATGGAAATTATCAGCTTGCAAAGATAAAGATGATAGAGCTCAGCAGTGCCATGTAATCTGCAGTCAGCCACGTCACCTCTCCTGTGGAGGGAGGACATGCCTGCCGCCGGCTTCTCTTTGCTTTGGCTGCAGCAGATCCAAGAGAGAAGGTGGTCTGTGCTATCTGGAAAATACTCAAACTTTTAATGCTGTTTGGGCTTTTTTTCCAGAGCTAGCACAGGGAGTGCTCTGAAGGTATCGCGAGCATTCTGGATGAGCCACGGTCATCAAATCTGTATGCGGGGAGATAGTTTGAAATAGCTACTGCAGAGCGTCTTCTTTGTCTGTAAGAACACTTAGGTTTAATATTAGGCGTCCCTCTGTATGCTCCTTGTCATTTTGCTAGGGGTCAGCTGGCTTGGTGTCATTTGCAATTGAATTGAGATGAGCTGCCAAAAGATACTCCTGGTGCAAAGTGAGATTCTGCAAAAGAGGACAGAGTGGGTATTGTGCTTTCAGTTCACGCTTCAGACCGTTGCACAACAGTATCTCCATTTTTGGCAAGCCCAGAATCAAGTTGCAAAAGCTTTAGATTCTTCTTGGGAGAAGTGGGCTCCACAAAACCCACCAGACTTTTGGCACTGTCTGCAGACAGGGAACTTGACTGAGATAGTACTTGGAGATGCCCGAAAGAGCATCTATTAATATTACTGCATTGGCATTTATTGCCGAATCAGTTTCTATAAATAATATAGAAGATCTGTTTAAATCTCCTGCATTTTTATTAGAGAACCATCTCCTATGAATTATGCTAATGCAAAGAGAAACACCAGAAAATTCCTCCCACCTTTAATTAATGCTTTGAAACTACTGAGAGGGGAAAAAAAAAAGCACAGCAATGGTGCATTGTGCTTGTGGGTGGAAGGAAACATTATTTATGAATGTTAGTTCTAAGAGCAGGATATACTGACTGGGGAACTGCCTGCACATTTTGAACTAGGAAACGTGGAGCTGGAGAAACAGGAGAGGTCACCTAAATGGGAAAAAGCTTATTTTGGAAGGAGACCAATTCCAGTAAAATAAAATAAAAAAGGAAAATGGCAAACAGTTGTCAGGGAAGCACTGTATGGATTTCATTTCCCACCGGCAGCTGTTGCAATAGCATTTGGTCTGCTTCAGTGTTTCCAAAGCTCCAGCTTTCTCTTAGCAACAAAAACATAAATAAGCTTATCTAATATTAGATCACAGGGATGTCTCCTAACTTGTGGCCTTAAATTATCTACGTGAATCCAAAAGGTTATAGCAGAAGAGACTGCTAGGGCTGGGGAGGAATGACTAGCAGAGTGCTCTGGAGGGCTCTTTTCATAGAATCATAGAATCCCAGACTGATTTGGGTTGGAAGGGACCTCAAAGCTCATCCAGTCCCAACCCCCCTGCCAGCAGCAGGGACACCTTCCACTAGACCAGGTTGCTCAAAGCCTCATCCAGCCTGGCCTTCAACACTTCCAGGGAGGAGCAGCCACAGCTTCTCTGGCCAACCTGGGCCAGTGTTTTTTGCATCCTTTGGTGGCCAACAAGCCTTACCCTGGCCCACCGTAGCATTTTACCTGTGGTGTGTTACCTGCTGCTTGTTTGCTAGCTAAATTGGTCAGCAAATGCTCTAGTAGCTGGAAAATAGCGTGAATCGCAGCTCACGTTGTTAGAAAGGGAAAAAACAGAAAAGGTGGCAGGAGAAATCCGTTTGGAGGAACTCAGGGCAGCCCGGCTGCCTGGCTGGACCATCACAGATCGCTGCCTGGTGTTTGGGCCATATGTCTTGGAGGTTCAGCCAAGCTGCTGCCGTGCGTATTTACATGTACCCAGCTGCACGTTCCGCCGCCCTTCGTTCCGCTGCAGCACTGCGGTGTGCCGATGCTGAGAGCCTGGAAACGTGCCATCTTCCAGAGTCAATATTTTTGCCAGGCAATTTCTTTTGCTTTTTCATGGGAATTTTGGAGACACTGATGGACGTTGCTGTTTGGCCGTTTTGATGATCGCCTGCCAGCGTCAAATTGTCTCACATTGCAAATGCATTTGTCCAGCTGAACTCAAAACAACACTGGCTCTGCTAAGGGTGAATTACAAGCATGTAGATGCTGTGCCTACAGTATTTTGTGTAGACCCTGTTCTTCCTGGTGCAAAACTAACATCCTTTTGGTTTCCACTTGGTACAAGCAGGAGGTGGGGACTTGGGGGAGTCCGCTGCTGGATTATCCAAATACATCTGGGATGACAGCGGCCTCTAGTGCCACCAAAAGCTCCTTTGCAAAGTTCATCGGTGACTTTGGCCATGTAGGTGAAGTGCAGGGCTCTGTGGCCACATCTTCTCCAGGGAGTCCTACGCTGCAGCCCCTCTCGAGGGGGTTCCCCGTGTCCCAGGCTCCCAACGCGCTGGAGGCTGCTTGGGGCTGTGTCACTGTGCGTGGCAAGGGCTCTGCAGGAGATCTGGCCAAGCTGGAACATGACTTGTGCCACGAGAGATCTGGTGCTGAAAGGAAGGTCTGGGGGAGTCTGGGTCTCCATATTATATGAAAGCTTTGGTTCCCAGGATGGATTGAAAGGCTACTGTGCAGCCCACAGCTCGTGGTTACCTGTCACATGGAGTAAGCCAAGCTTGGCCTGAGAACTTCTGGAAGGCAAGTCTGTGTTCTCAATTGTATGACCCGTTTAAAAGGACACTCCTGAATTTGAAATCTGTTTTTGTAAGAATTAGGATTTTAATTTGACTTTCCTCTTTTTTTCTTCCCCTCAGCCACTTTGTTTATACAATTGCATTCTGCAATTGTATTTGTTCTTCCTGTTCCTCAGGAAGGTTCCAGCAAGGTAGTAGCACTTGCCATCAGGCAAACTGTTAGAGACAGGAAACAGGTCTCTCTTTTCCTTATTTTTTTAATGTATTTGACCAGTTTCTCAGATAAATCAAGAATAAGAGTGAGGTGCCTTGTTTTCCTAGCAGCTTTGGGGCTGACAGCTGTGCTCAGCCTGGCTTCTTGCCCTCTAAAGTTTCCCCTAGAATTTTTTTTCAGATGAAGAAAGTTCACTGACGTGCAAGGTAAATGTGTCTAGCAAACATTTCTCTTTTCTGCTTCGTTCCCAAGAGGAATTTATTTTTCGTTCTTTGTTCCTTTATTCCAAGGATCCAGCTGCTAATTATAGTAGCGTATATTAATAATATATTAATAACTGAATCCTCCTCCACTAGTACTGTTAGATGAACAATTTTTGGCAAGTCCTTTTACCTCGTGATTCTTGTCCTGTCCAAATTCAGAACATGACTCCTCTAGGGTGATAACCCTTATTAACTGACAAAAAAAACAAGAAACCCTGATCTCTGTAGAAGTTAAACTATGGGGTTTGTATTCGCGGGGTATTTAAATATCCCTTGGGACTAACTGGTAGAAGGAGCTGGGAGCATTGTCTCGCTGCCACCTTGGGGTTTTTTCAGTAATATTTGACTCTCTAATCCTTATCACTGACTGACATAAAGCTGAGTTGGTCTTAATTCTCCTGGGAAAGGTCCCTGGGGAATTGGAGTGATGGGGATACTCATGCAAGGTGCTGGCAAGGGACGGATTCCTGTCCACACTACGCAGCGGACAACAAAAAGTTAAGAGGTCTCTCTCTTGTGAAGAACCGAACAATCATCTGGCACCTGCTGCTGAAAGCATTTCTCTGCCACGCTTCTGCAGTTAATCTCTTTCAGATAAAGTTGTCCCTTTTTTAAAAGGCTGCTGGTGCAGATGATGTGGGAGGGTAGGAATTCTGCCGACCATGGGATTGTCCATGTTGGGAAGAGGCTCGATTGCTCCTGCTGTATCAGAAATCAGGCTGCATTTTTATTTGGAAAAAGGTCGAGGTGTGGGATGGGGGTCACTGCTGCTGCGCCTCGTTTCCTGTGAGGAAGGGGAGCAGGTGTGCTGCTGCGTGCTCAGCTGCCCACTGACTTTATCCCGTGCTCAGGGGAAGGAGGGGGGGGATATTTTGGCATTTGCTTGGGGCGGAGGAGCCCAGGCTGTAGGTTGGCCTGCTAACTCCGAGCAGGAATATATGTGAGATCCTCCAGGAATGGTGAAGGAAACGAAGCAGGGACCACTTGAGCTAAGCAGCGTAAAAGAGCTGCAGCTTGACAGCATGGAGCGAGCAGAAGGTAAAACTGCCTTTCCCCATCCCTGTCTACATCCACAATCTGTGTGCAGTTCCTCTTGACTTACTAATTGTTACCACTGAGATGTTGCACATATTTAATCCTTGTGTCTAACAGCACATTTGTCTGATGGCAGGTTCTACAGCCAGGGCTCCAGTGCCACCTGGGTGCTATTACCTGGATGTTCAGGGTATGGGCATTTACTAACTTTGACATGTTCAGATATTTTTCTCTGTCCAAAAATGGCCGTTAAACTAAAGAATGTGTCCAAAATATGTGTGACGGTACAGCTGAGAGCTAATTTAGCACAAAGTCAGCTCTTCTGTTAAATTCTTTGCTCCACAGCACCGACCCGTGGATGTCACAGGTGGAGAAGCCAAGGAAGGCAGGTAGCCACCCTGGGGTTTCTATAGGAATAGCTTTTGAGCAGATTAATAAATCTTCTGTCCCTGAGAAAAGTGGATGCTTGAAATTGAACCATAGCCACTGCCACATGCTAAGAGATTGCAATCTTAGCTCAGTAGGAAATGGAAATCTTTTATCCATTATTAATACTGGGTGATGTTTTCTGTAATTCAGCTGGGGCTGGTGCCTGAGCAGTTTCAAGGAGGATGATCATGAATCTGTTCCGTGGCCACTTCCAGGAGGTGGCGGTCGAAGGCTGCTCGGATGTACTTGCCAAGTGAGCATTTCTACGGTTTATCTAGTTCAATAGCTGAACCTTCTTTATCACCATCAAGTTCTGATTTTATTTTTTTAGTTGCAAAAGGCAATTTCCCAAATATTCCGATTTTTGCCGACTGATTTTTTTTTTTTTAGGTTTTTTTTTTTCCCCCAGGCATTTCCTGCCCTGTTTCAGACTGTAGAAACTGGCTTTTGGGAAAGCTGTAATAGGTCTGCTTGAGGTTATTTAAAATGTCAAATTGTGTTGGCTCACTTGAAAATGAGAAAGAGAAATACTGACAGAGGCAGGACACTCACAGCTTTCATTTCATTCATCAGCTGGCAGGAGATGGAGCTTCATCCCGCTCTGGTTCATGCAGCATTTTTTTTTTAATGCAAAGATTCAGCCTCTGAGGACTGCAGACAGCAGCGCACGTCGTTCCCTGACGCAGTGACAAACTGCTCGGTGTTGCATATTGACACCTAATGTCCTCTGCTGAACACAAACTCGTTTCAGAATATTCCAGCCTGGAAAGCTTTGTGCTTGTGATGGTGGCAACTGCTGCAGTGAATAACCAAGGGGGAGTTCAGTAGGGAAAAGGTGTTGCTGCCTTGCTTTGGTTTGTGTTTGCAGCACTCTTTGCTTTTCTCTTGCAGAAAAATTACCTGGATTGGAGGGGGTTTTTTGTTTTGTTTTAAATGAGCATATTTTCCGTTTTTCTGGAAGGACTTTAAAGGTCTAGGTTCACAAGCCTTCTCCAGACAAGGTAGCCAGTTTAAGGAATGTGATCACTGTGATGTTTGTTGCTTTCACTTTTTACCATGACGCTGAATAGCATTAATTAATGCAAAGCGATAACATTGATCATTTAAAAGCTTCCAGTCTCTGTGCTGTCTCCACCAGTTCCAAACTTTGAATTCTCCATAGGTACCAATGCTGTATTTTCCTCTTCTGGCAGTGGAAATACAGAGCTCAGAGACTCAGAGGGAGCAGGGCTGTGTTCCCACCTGGGTCTGCAATTAGAGCACTACTCAATTTTTATTGCAGTAGTCCAGCCTGCAGAGGACGTGCGTTGAGTGAGCTGCCGTAGGAACACAGCACAAAAGGAGCAGCTCTGCTTTCTGAAGGGCATACAAAGAGGTGAACGTGGGCAGATGGGAAAGCACGAGCAAAATCATCAAGAACTGTGTGATGGGAAGTATTCTTAAAGCATCAACTGCCGTATGCGTAAGCTTAACCCATTGTAAACATCACATCCAGGCGTGAGTTTGGAGGAGGGATAAAGGGTACTTGTTGTTTTGATTAACAAGTGACAAAGATCACAAGTCTCTTAATCTCTCGGATCAGCACCTGAACGTGTTGAGGAAAGCAAAGCTGTCGCAAATAAAGAATTTCATCTTGTGCTTGTTGAACTGATAATCGTACTGTAAATAGATGATTGAAAGTTAAACATTTAAACTTTCATGAGTTGAGAATTCACAGTCCAGATTGAAACACAATGACAGCTCCCAACAGCCAGAACTAGCTTGAGAGAGAAAAGGAAAGGCCTGAAAATGGTGAACACTCAGCCGAGCCTTTTCGAGGCAGCTGTGAAACACTTTAAGAGCATGATCCTGAAATCTCGTTATCCCTTTGTCTTCAGCTTATTAAATAACTCAGCATTGTCTGGCTGTCTCTCCCCTCCTTCCCAGCTCCACCACTTGCAGAGTCTGACGTGTCATCCTTCCCTCCTGCCTGTGCAGTGGCCTTCTCAAATTATAGTCACCCAACTTCTCATGGCAATTTCTCTGATGAATATTTTCAGTGGCAGTGGTCTGATGCGTAGGACATGTGAGCACAGGGATAAATACTGTGGAGAACTGAAACCTGTTGCTTGCTTGGATGAGAGAGCAGGAAAGTTTCATTTTCTGACTGTTGCTGTGTAATTGTCAGTGATTGACCTGCTGCTGGGTACATATTTATTATCTAACTTAAGGAATTGTATTCTGGGATCTGCTGCCAGCATTGTTGCCTGCAGAACTTGCACTTGCTTCCCTTCCCTCCCCCAGCTTAGAGATAGTTTCTTAGCCAGTGGCGATTTTCCAGCTTGTAGGAATGCAGCTCTGGGATGCTGTACTTTTCCAGTTGTTTCCAGGGGAACAGTATCTGTACTTGATGTTTTTTTGAGGTTTTTGCTGTTTGGTTTGGTTTTTTCTGTCTTCCTTTTTTCAGTATGTGTGTGTATATATCTATTTATGTGTGTATATATGTATGAGAGATAGAGAGAGAGATATTTATATGTACGATAAGGGGTTTTTAAATTATTGCAGGGTTTGGAATAGTGATATTGTACTCTTAAGAAAAGCTATTCCAAACATTTTAGAGTCTGAATATCTGTATGACTATCCAGGCAATGAAGCTGGAAAAGGGTCTGGAGTACAAGTCTGCTGAGGAGCAGCTGAGGGAACTGGGGCTGTTGAGCCTGGAGAAAAGGAGGCTGAGGGGAGACCTTCTGGCTCTGTCCAAGTCCCTTGGAGGAGGGTGGAGAGAGGTGGGGGTGGGTCTGTTCAACCAAGGACCAAGGGACAGGACAAGAGGAAATGGCCTCAAGTTGCACCCCATCCCTGGAGGGACTGAAGAGTTGTATAGACACAGTGCTGAGGGACATGGGTTAGTCGGGGACTTGTCAGTGTTGAGTTCATGGTTGGACTCGATGAGCTTGAAGGGCTTTTCCGATCCAGGCAATTCTGGGATTCTGGGATACGCTGCACAAGCCTTTTTGTGTGCAGGAAGCTAAATCTGTGCCTGACTCCCTCTACCCATATTACCCAGAGCTGGAAGAGCCAAAAATCTGTCCTGGCTTCCAAGAAAATGGTCACTGTAGTTTCTAGTCTAGTGACTGTAGTTCAGAGTCACTCCTAATGTAGAAAGAGAATTTGGGCTGAGTGGAGAGGAGTCGGGGAGAGCCAGCAATGCAGCTCCTGCCCATGACAAGCTTTCCTCTAGAAGAGCCGCATCGAGCATCACCCCAGTTCACCACCAACAGTGCCACGTTTGCAGAGACCAGACACCCTGCAGTGACTGCTGCCAGCTCGTGCGCTCACTGCTCTCCCTATGGGACTGTGGGTTTATTGGAGAAGCACCTGATGGGGGTGTTGGGCCCCATCATGGCCCACTGCAGCTCAGGGGGGTGTGGATCTCAGCTTTTGGTGCGCTGACAGCAAGACAAAATGCCCTGAATTGGCTTTGGCAAGAGGGCAGCTGTAGCATTTACTGAACATTTAGCTTCCAAATTCGTTGCCAGGTTTTGATGCACGCAGGTGAGTGTCTTTTAGGCGAGTGCTTTCTGGGTCACTGCAGAGTGAAAACGCAAAACTTCAGCAAGTTTTATAGATTCTTGGTGTTTCCTCTTGGAGTGGGTGATGTTGTTCTGCCAGGGGACTCTGTGTGGTGGTAGAGGGTGTTTGCCACAAGTGCTTCAGTCTATAAGTGCCAGGAGTTCAGGAAGGAAAGGAAGGAGATCAGCATTGTGAAAAGATTATCAGAAGCTGCTGTGTTTCTTGGAGAAATTTATCATCTGTTCTTGCTCTCTGTGCACCAATTAACAAGGGATTGTAATTTCCTTTTCTGCATTGTTTACCTATTGCTTGGGAGGAGTTTCTCTTCTCAAGGTGGTTTTTTTTTCCTCTGGTACAGGTTCTCTAACATACAGATTGGTTCATTTATATCCAGCCTTACTATTGCCCTGTTTTGAATCTCCCCTTCTATTAGTATTTTACTGCAGCTCCTTTTGCCTTGAGATGGTGATGAGCAGTCAGGATCCATCATTCTGTGCTGCACTATCCTGATTAAAAGAGTTAACAGAGAAAATAGGTGTTTTCTTGAAAACAGGAGCATTAATTTGGAGCCAGATTCATCATTCAGTTCCCAGCTCTTTTCTGGCTAATACACGAGTCAGAAGCTCGCAGCTCTTGTGGCAGCAGGACACACTCGTCTGTCTCTGGGAACTATAAATCTGTGCAGTGTTTTTGCTGACTCTCACGCAGGCATCGCTAGCAATTTATATTCTGCTGCTTGTACTTGTAACCAAAACTCTGGGAAAAATCTGTTCTGCTTTATGCGTGCCTTGAACTTGGCATGATGGCTGCTCTTATTTCATGTATTTATCAGACAAAGCTTATTGCAAGAAAATACAGCGTGTAGGACCATTTCTTTGCAGATCTGCTTGGATCATGTGATATTTGCTTGAATTAATAGCATGACATAGATACTGCATTTTAGCAAGCAGCGTGTTTCTTGAAAACGTAATTAAAAACTCTGTGGGTTGTTTACAGACGGCCTCGTACCCCATTTGCTGTCTCTCCTCTGCAGCTTGCTGTGATCTGCAGTTTTTCTGCTTTGGAGAGCAGTGCATTGCTCGCTCTCTGTCATCCAGCCCAGCCTTGCTTTGTGGCTGCATCAGACTTGCCGTCTTCTTTGCAGTGAATTTGTTCTCTCTTTCTTTCTTCCATCCCATTTAGCACATTCAAGTCTCTTAAAATTCAGCTCGTAAGCAAAGTGAAACATCACCTAAAATTGTAAAATCTGGCTTTATCGGCTCTTCCTCCCCCAAAGAAAAAATCAAAACACAAAAAACCCCTAATGAGAACAGAAATGTGAGTGAATTGCCAGCAGTCTGCTCTTTGCATTTGAAATATTTACAGCATGGCCACCTTCTTTCATCATCAGGAAAAGGCTGTAGCTGCTTGCTTGGAGAAATCAGCTCTGTCACTGTGCAGTGGCTCTGCCGACTGGGTTCAGAACATTCAGTTATCTCAGGCTTGTAAAATGGCTTTGGGTGAGCTCCAAAAATTGTGTAAATGGAAAGAAACCAAAAGTTAGCAATCGATAAAGGCTGCAGCCCGAACTGAGCCACTCTGACTTGCAAAATGTGCTTGTCTGAAGATTAAGTCACTGTACTACCTGAGAGAAGGTGGAGAGAGGTGGAGGTATTGCTGTTCCTGTTCACCCAAGGACCAAGTGACAGGACAAGAGGAAATGGCCTCAAGTTGTGCCCAGGGCAGTTGAGATGGGATGTGAGGAAGAATTTCTTTGCTGAAAGGGTTCTGAGGCATTGGAAGGGGTTGCCCAGGGCAGTGGTGGAGTCCCCATCCCTGGAGGGATTGAAGAGTCGTGTAGACATAGTGCTGAGGGACATGGGTTAGTCGGGGACTTGTCAGTGTTGGGTTCATGGTTGGACTCAAAGGGCTTTTCCAATCCAGGCAATTCTGGGATTCTGTGTTACAGGTTGGACACCCAATATTGCTAATGATGTTTTAACTTACTGCTGTTTTTATATAAATTCTGGGAGAGCAGAGGAAAAAAGTCTGGGAGCATGATGGGGAAGGGACACAACATGGTGTTTCTCTTGCTGGATCGCTGCGTGCTGTGTCTGTAGCTAAATCCTGAAATGAGGGGAATCCTGCAGCCTCGCTGTGCTCCTGCACACCCGCCTCTTCTCACACTGCCGCGAATCCCTCTGTGGCTCAGCAGCTGCACGCTCAGCCTCCTCTTCAGTAGCTGGTGCTGACCTGTTCTCCATGGATTTCCTGAACCTTTTTTGAATCTATTTTGAAAATCTCTTTTGTCCTCTCTCACATCCGGTGACAGGGAGTTCAGTATTATTTTCTTCTGTGTGCAAAAGCACTTCAGCTGCTGTAAGCGTGATCTCGTGTTGCTCACACGTACCAGGAGTGTTCCTGAACAAGCACAATGTCACCCACTACCTACGTGCTGTAGCAGGAGCTGAATTCCTCTTAGGGCAAAGGCAGGTCTCGCCTTCCCTCCTTTTATTCCCCATCGGATGTATGTAGCTCCTACACTCCCCTGTCCTTGTCACAGAGCATGAGACATAAATTCCACTGATTCAGAGCTGTTACAATGAACTGTCCACCTTACTTAGCTACAGATTTACTTGGTTTATATGTTTCAGGAACTACTTTTTTTTTTTTTTCCTACTACTCTGAACTTAATTTGCAGTGTATTTCACAAATGTATTCTTCCTGTAGGTGGCTTATTACTTCTGGATGCTGTGCAAACAGCAGCTATTCTACTTGTGTCAAAAGCTGCAGAAAATGTTTATTGTTTCCTTAATGTGCCATTACCTGGGCAGCACATATGCACTGCGTAAAGGACAGCAGAAGAGAACTACTTTGTCTGCAAAATTAGGAGTTGCACAGCTTTTGCTCATCAAATAGCAGCTTTTTTTGTTCATGAAACAGCGAATTCTTGGGAGGCAATCATCCCTCTGAATTTTAGGCGCTTCCCGTGTTGGCGTATCCATCACAGCTAGTGTGTCTGTCTGGATAATCAATGGGGAGCAATGAGCTCCTCCGCGATGCGTTCACATGATCTGTGCTGGAGGCTCTTTCTGAAGGTGATAAATTGAGCCCTGGAAGTGCAGCACAGTCAGCCTGGCCAGCTCGGATGTAGACATCTCCATCGCAGCCAG
Organism: Antrostomus carolinensis; assembly: GCF_000700745.2. Taxonomy (NCBI): domain Eukaryota; kingdom Metazoa; phylum Chordata; class Aves; order Caprimulgiformes; family Caprimulgidae; genus Antrostomus; species Antrostomus carolinensis. Next base: position 34,579 of record NW_010286819.1, read on the forward strand.
CTCCCAGAGCATGATTCATCTCCTCCAGAAGTCTGCAGTGCAGGCATCTTCAGCATGGACGATCGATCCTTTGCGCTCTCCTTGTACTCTTTGGAGATCAGGGGAGTTCGGGGCGTGATTTATCAGGTCAGATACACCAGGTTTAGGTGAGAAGACTCTCACGTGTGCCCCACCAACACTTAAAGTGCGAGGTGACTGCAGCTCCTGTGGATGTGCCTCCAAATAGTCAGAGGAACTCCCCATTAAGTGATGTGTCTCTGCTGAGCGCTGCAGGTCAGTCTGCACTTGGCTGCACAGCTAAATTGGTGCTGGACACAGGATCGTGAAGGTGGATAAAAGCCATCACGGTAGATGATTTTGGAATGACCCCAATTTTGTGATTCTTTGAGGTTTTGTTGTAGCGCAGCAAAGTGAGAATCTGTCTAATGAATGTCTTAACTTACTGGGTCAGATGCAAAATCTGTTCAGCCCGTTCCTTTTTCCCTGAAAGCGATCTGTAGTGGAAAACCACGAAAAGAGTCCAAGGACAAAGTAAGCGTATTCCTTGATAGATCTTAATCCCTCACTTGGCTAATTATTCTTTGAACGTATTTGGATCTTTGATACTCTGTTAATCTGTGGCAGTGATAGACCCACAAAACAACGTTGCATTTCAGGCACCCTCATCCTTGTACGGTGAGATGGTGTTAATAATCATTCCCTGTTAACCAGGATGAAGTGTCCAATCTAATTAATCTTTCCTAGGATGGAAGCCACTCCACCAGTGGAATTCAGACTTACTCCTGTGTGATCCCCAGTTCTGCAGGAGCACAGACTAATTCCTCTCCAGTTCATCCACAGTGAATGCCAGTGCTCAGAGTTCAGTTTATTTATTTTCACGTGAACAATTCTTTTGAAATCTCCCCAGTTTAATGTAATTTAGTGGTCACCAGCTCTGTATTCTAACTGTGTGTTTCTCAGTATTAAGGGACTCAGTTTACTCCAGTGTGTGAAGGTCATTTCTTTAATTTCATAGCTTTTTTCAAGGTGTTTTGTCTTTATAAGATGCCTGCAGTTCAGCCGGTTTCTGGCGTGATGGATTTCATATTGATGAAGACAGCAGATTGCAGGAATATGATCATGAATATAATGACAGGGAGGAGGGTCTGAGGAATGTGCCAGCACAGGATTTCTGTTCTTGAGATCTTTATCTGAATCAGAGGTGGTGGGGTTTTTTTCTTTATTCCTGATGATGCAATAAGACATGGAATGGGGCAAATAATATACTAAATAGTTGCACTTTTTTTTAACAGAACATGTCCAACACTGAAGAGTTTCTTTAGGGACTCTACAGAGAACCTAATGCAAGCATTTGCGTATCACATACTCGTAAGAAAGTTGTCCCAAAGCAGAAGATGACAATAGTCTTGGTAGATGGAGCTAAAATGATTTTTGTCTGTATGAAAGAGAATAAAATCTCAGCTCTGGAGCTTGCAGAGACAGGAAGAGAGGGCATCTGTTTTTATTTTAACCTCTTCTGCCCTTTTATTTTTCAGGTCATATCTGACTCCGGTGCGGGATGAGGAAGCAGAATCACTGAGGAAGGCACGATCCAGGCAGGCCCGGCAGACTCGCAGGTCTACACAGGTAAAGAATGGAAATACTCATGTTTGAGTGTAGGATGAAGAGAACTGATGTATAAAGAGGCAGGATTTTCTTCTGCTTTTATGTTACTGCTTAGGATGAGGAGCTTGTCTACCTTCACTGTGTCGGAGAGGTTCTGGCAAAAGTTCCTGCAAACAGTTATTACAAAATATTCCCTCGAGCAAAGTTCCCACTTCTGCAGTGTACCTGCCTTTTAGTTTGTAGCTTGATCACGTATATTTGGGTTGCTTTGAGTCAGTGATTAGGTAGGTACACTGAGAAATGTGTTAAAGGCAACAGAAGTCTTTTCTTTCTGTTAGCATAAAGATGAAACATTAGCCTGGCCAGATATAAGCCTGCTGGGCATTTTAAACTGACCTGAAAGACTTGAAATCTAATTGTATAAATTGAAAAATTCTCTCTTACTTCCTCTCCAGGGTGTGACACTGACAGATCTTCAGGAGGCTGAGCGAACCTTCAGCCGGTCTCGGGCAGAGCGACAAGCTCAGGAACAGCAAAGCGAGAAAGCAGAGAGCGCTGAGCCTGCTGAGGACAGCAGTGAGAGGCAGGAGACCCGGTCACGGTGGAGCAGAAATACAGATGAGGAGGTGATGGCCTCACTTCTCATTGTTTCAGAGTTAATGAAGCCGTTCAGGATAGCTGAGATCAGGAGAAATTGCTTGAGGCATCTCTGTTTATTTTAAGGGGCGCAGACTTGCTGGAAAGAAGTGACGCTGAGGAGTCGTGGCTCACGTCAGCGAGCTGCACGAGGGGTGTGGATGTGTAGGTGTTAGAGGTTCACTGTTCCTTTGCTCCTGCTGGGAATTTCACTTTTCTGTCTCTTGCCAGAAAATAAAACTGTAAATCACAGAAAGTGGAATGAGAAGGCTAATGATAGAAATGTGGCCTGGATCCATCCTTGCTCTGCAGGCTGGGTGGCAGCTTTGTGCTCATATTTTTCCCCAGATGTTCTGTGTGTAATGGAAAGCCAAAGAGACCTGTTTTCTCCCAATCGCTTCTGGTTTTTTAACTGTAAATCGTTCATTTCTATCAGATAACTTGTTTGTCCTGCTGTTGGCTGTAGGGACAAAGAGATTGATCCCAGCAATGGGAAGGTGCTCTCACGTTGTAGCTGTGCAATACTTTAACATCCACCCCAGTCTGATGGAATGAACCTCATCTCGCAGATGGAGGTGGTCACCTCCAGCAGCAGTGGAGAAAACATTACACTTAAAAGATTATCCAGTTCCCTGAAATCCCAAATCTGGTAGTTCCTCTCATTCTCCTAACTTTTTGTCATGGTTCTTTGTTTATAGACTGTCTATCGGCGATTAAGGTGCCCAGTGCAACCAGACAAACCTACAACGCCTGTATCTCCTTCGACGTCAGCACCTCTCCTTTACACAAGTTCATACCTGACTCGAACGAATAAGTATTTAGGTCTTGACTCTGTGAATCCAGCAGACTTCAGAAGCGCAGCCACAGAGATGGAGAAAAATGGTATGTACCCAGGAGACGGGAGAACAGTCAAAGCTCAGGGATTTTCATGGGTTTTAAAACTTTCAATGTGTACAGAGAGAATAAGTTTACTTGTTATTCGTAGAGGAGCAGTATGGGGAGCTGCCATCTCACCAAACAAATGTGATTTGTTTAAATTGAAATCCCAGTGTAGGGTACAGTGTGTTGCTTGTAACAGAGAGGGATAAAAGGATGTTTTCCATTTTGGATAAGTAAGTGAGGTAGTGATTCATGGAGCGTTTAGATCTTAGAGCTGAGGGAAGGGATTCCACTAGGATTCCAGTAGTACAGTTTGTACAGAGTAGGCATAAATTGGGATGATCTGGGGAGAACTGACAGCTAGGGCAACCTCTCTGGTCTCTGATAAAGGAAGGAGTGTGAGTAACCAGATGTAGTAGGGCACTGAGATTCCATTTCATTTGGTTTAATAACTCCTTCGTAATATAACACAAGATGACCTTGATCAGCTCGAAAAGAACTCCAGTACCTTAGCAAAAGCACAGATGTAAATCACTGAAACCAAAGCAGTCTTTCTTTGCTTGGCCAGAGTGTGAAGATCAGGATTTAGATGACAGATCTCCGAACAAACAGTCAATCCGAGAGAGGCGGCGGCCAAAAGAGAGGCGAAGAGGCACCGGCATCATTTTCTCAACAAAAGATGTAAGTCTGAGTTCTTTAGAGAAGAGAAATTCATTCTGTCATATTCAAGGTGAATTTCCTTTCAGTTCCAGGCTTCAGATTTTTTTTCAAGTCAGTTGATTTCCCATTAGTCCTTCCCTCTATTTCAGAGGAGTTGCATCCTGTTTGGCCCAAGGAAAACCCCAGCAGCAGGTTCTGGGAAGCCTGTTGTTGAGCCATAAATCAGTGCGATCCTTGCACAATTTTGAAAGAGCCCACATGGGAGAAGAGAGATTAGGTGTCTGGTTTCTTTGGAAGAGGGAGGTCACAAGCCACTGGAAGTATTTTCAAATTCCTCTGAGCCCAAATCTGGCTATGCTTTAGGCCCCCTAAAATGAAGACAATGAGGAATAAAACCTGTGTGTGGATTCCCTGCCCAGCACCAGAGAACACACACAGCATAAAAACAGGAGAGCTGTCTGTGTCGTGGTCATTCCTCTTAGTCCTGCTTTCCAAATGATTTCTTCAGTCTGAGGGAAGAAATCCAACCCTCCAAACCTTGGTTAGAGACTTGGGTAGGAAAACAGATCACCTTTTTCATAAGAGAATAAGCATTATGAAATTGTCTGCAAGAACTCTAGTCCAGCTATGGACATACAGCCTTCCTCACACGCCCCCGGGGTAGGGGCTTCCTGCACAATACAATGGAAAAAACCCCAGTGGCCTTCCCTGTGGCAACACATGTTGAATATTTGGAGTGACAGACAAGTTGAACGGTCCTGCTGGAAACCTCAGAATTTCTAATGGAAGACTTGCAGCAAACACCCCCTTTTTATTATTTTCAAATGATTCTTACATTTTTTCACTTGCGTGCCAAATGTGATTTATTTTTTCTTATTGTTTTTTTTTAAGTTAAATGCTTTACAGCTTGCCCAGTTGTTTACTGGATCATTGTAATGAGCAACATTACCAGCTTCAGAGCAGAAAGCAAAATGCCTCTCAGAGTTTTGGTTCATTTCCCTGTTGTCTCTATACAAAACTGCAGCTACAACTTCTAAAGCACCTTGAGTTCAATAGTGAGTCAGATGTGGTGCCGTGGTAGTTTACTGTTGCTCCGTGAAATCCTGGAGCTGTTACAAAGAGGTGGTGGGTTACAGAGAGGCTGTGTAAGTGCAAGCTGTCTGAAATGACCAGTCTTTCCTCCTGGAGTCTAACTGAAGTGGAGGATATTCTTTGAAAGTCAATATCATACCCAACATTTCAGATACATGGTCTTCCCGAGTGTCACGTTTGTTCCCTATGTATATGAAGGAGTGTTACTCCTCCTCCTACTGACTCTTCAGGAAGCATTCAAATTGCAGTAGCCATCTCAAGAGAGTAATTCTGTCCCCAGTACCAAGATCTTCTAAATGGTCATTAGGTTACCAGACCTATCAGATAATCAGCCAAAAGCATCCCAAGGCATTTCTTTTGAAAGACATGGTCTCAGCTTTAACACCAAATCATAAGCAATACGTCATCTTCTTGTGATAAAATGGTGTCATCTCCAAGGCTGCCTAACTGTATTGTTGCTTTTCATCTTAGGATGATGATGAAGTTGATGGAAATGAGGAGGTGAAGGAGACTCGGGTAAGTGAAAACTTACATCTAAATAGTTGGTGTTTCACTCTTGAGTGTTGGTGGCAAGAGGTCTTCTATGGCTTTGTTTCTGTTGATACAAGAGGTTCAGGCTGTGTTCAGCCTGAGTATGAACTGGGAGGTAGTTCTGAGTCACAAATTGCTTACTGATTTCTCATCTGAAAGATAAAGAATATCTACAGACTGGTCTAAGTTCAAAAGTTGGCTCTCCAAGAGCTGCACAGGCAGTTCTAAAACCTGGAGGGCCTGGAGCAGCAGCAGGGTGAGTGCCTTATGGAGAGCACTGGCAGAAGCTGCGATGGCTGGGGAGCGTGGCTGGCGGGTGTCCCGAGGAAGGTGCCTGACCTTGTGTTTCAGAATCGCCCTGACTCTGTTCTTTTGGACATTATGTTTTGTATTTCTAAAATCTACGCTCTTGTCTTCTCGTGGGTTTGTTTTCTTGCGGGAAATTGTCTTGGCAAGCAACGCATCAGAGATTGTTCATTGTTCCCTTGTTCTTGAAATAGTCTCATTATCCTTTGCGGCCTTTTCTTTCCTTTTATAATAATTACTGAGTCCTTCCAAATTGCCTTGGTTTCTTAGGGTTTTGTGTGTCTTTGTCTAAAACACGTTTGAGCCTGACAACATGACTTACTCTGACAATGGTAAAGCTAAATACATTTCCAAACTATTAAAGCATGATGTGCAAGACCTGAGAAAAACAGCAAATGTGTGGTTGCATGGGGGTCAGCCTGCTTGTGTGACATTTAACCTTTGCCAGCAAGTGTTAAACTTACAGCAGGCTTTCCACCCACTTTGCAATTCAGTAGAGTGATTGAAGCATCATTTTATTGAAAAGTTAACTGTGTTTTTGCTGAAAATTTTCAGTAACGTTCATCAGGATAGATTTTTGTTTTTCTTTTTTGCAATACTGGGTCAAAACAGGGCAAAGTCATGGTGAGCCTTGTGGGGACCAGAGACTCATGCGGTGCTGGGATGGCTCTTAGCATGTGCTTAACTTCCAGTGCCAGCCTTTGCTTTCCCATTACTTTGCAATGTGAAAAGCAGATATTCCTTCCCACAGAAGGAGCTTCAAGCAACCCAGCTCTTCCCACAGGAGTTTCTGTTCGTAGCAGTACACAGCTTCGTTACATCTTCCACTTAACCCTGCATGAAAGATTCAGCCATTTATCATCCTTAAAATTGTTCTAATATTTCTGCTGTCTCACAGTCAGACTGGAGGAGGGATATAAGAGAAGGCTCCAGGGAGATCTTATAGCAGCCTTCCAGGACCTGAAAGGGGCCTACAAGAAAGCTGGGGAAGGACTTTTCATAAGGGCAGTTAATGACAAAACAAGGGGAAATGGGTTTAAGCTGAAAGAGGGGAGGTTTAGATTAGATATTAGGAAGAAGTTCTTCACTGTGAGGGTGGTCAGACACTGGGACAGGTTGCCCAAGGAAGTTGTGGCTGCTCCTTCCTGGAAGTGTTCAAGGCCAGGCTGGATGAGGCTTTGAGCAACCTGGTCTAGTGGAAGGTGTCCCTGCTGCTGGCAGGGGGGTTGGAACTGGATGAGCTTTAAGGTCCCTTCCAACCCAAACCATTCTATGATTCTATGATTCTATATTTTGTAATGTTTAAAAAATAACAATAATAGGGACACCTTGTTTCCAACAGTCGTGTTTTGGACTTGCTGGGGATGTCTTATTCTTCTGGGAAATTGTCCCAGATCAGCTAAATTAAGACAAAAGAGTATCTGAGGCTGCAGGTTTGGAGGCTTCCTTGAGTCCAGTCCTAAAGTTGCTGAAAACTCTATTGAGCACAGTCCTCACCGCTCTTGTAAACTGCACTTTGTAAGAACCCACCATATGTTCCTGCTCAAAAATTCAGGGTCACCCAGTCTCTTACAATGAATGATACTGTTTTTCCACAAATTAATAGCAAGGAATCCTTTTGTCTTACACTTCCCACCATTTTTTGGTGGGTTCCCATCTCATAGCAGAGCAACTTCCCTTCCGTTCCCTCAGCTCCTTTGTGCACGTGCTTTGTGGCAACAGTCCCCTGTTTCTGTACATACCTCACGTGTCAGACCCTCATTTAGACTCTCCTTCCACTCTGCTGGTGCTGGTTTTCCCATTCTCCCAGTCATCTTGATTTTATCCAGTTTCCAGTTCATTTTCTTTACTCCTTGCCTCCAGCATCATGTCACTTGGTCAGTCTTCCCTGGTTTATTTTACATTCAAATCAGAGATTTCTGTCCTGCTCACTGGCTATCAGTTTGGCAAGAATCACAGAGCAGCTCCTTGCTTTCAGTTGTAGTAGTAAGCAGAAGTACAATTAATAAGCATTAACTCAATAATAGTAATAATAATAA
>NW_010286820.1:0-2873 GCF_000700745.2 Antrostomus carolinensis
ATATATAGGAATTTCTATACATTTCTATAAATTTATAATTCCTCCTCCTATAAGATGGTATGCAGAAGCCAGTACTGGTGAGGACAACCCAAAGTGACTGATAATCTGAAGCTCAACCAATGCATTCCACCAGGCTTCTTTTAGAAACAGTGTTGTGCCACCAGCAGCAGGACGTGTAGCTGAACACACAGATTCAGCACTCTTGAATTCAGTAGTGGGCTACAAGGACATGCACGCCAGCCAGCGTCCCACGCACAAACAGACCAGCTATCCATGTTGGATAAAGACAGTCCAGACTACCTGATGGCAGAAAGTTGACCAAAAGGGTGGTAGAAGAGAAACTGCAGCTTTCCAGGCTTTATGGCTTGCAGGCTGAATTAAGACTTAAATTCCACCTGTGTTGCACTCCAGGTGCCTAAAGGCACAAGGTGCCTAAAGTGCTTTCATGCCTCTTCCAGCAGAGGTAATTGACAATGGGGAATTGATGTGTGCCTCTCCTGTAAATAAAAGACTTCCTTAACAGTCTCTGATATCTGCATATGGCTTTCTGTTTTTCAAGGAGAGCTCCACCAGGGAAGTGTAAATACAAACCTGTTCCAGTGCAAACAAAGAGTAAACAGATACCATTTGTTCCACGTGCAAGTAAGTTGTTAAACTTTAATTTTGCTGAGAAGCAAAACATATAACTATTTTACAGGCATGTGACTGAAATCTTTAGCAGTCTTAAAAACTGAAGCATTGAGCAGGAGCAATCCTGAAGTTAGGTTATCACATCTAATGTGTGTTTCTGTCATCTGCTAGATGTCATGCCTTTTCTTAATCCCAATCTCTGATTTGTTTGGGTTTTTTTTTGTTTGGTTGGTTTTTTTTTTTGTGTTTTTTTTTTTTTTTTTTTCTTAAGTGTTGTCAACTAATGGTGTATCACAAGGGAACTGACAGCTTTGATTCAGGCATTAGATTTGGTCTGGGAAGTTCTGAGCACCTGCCTCTGGCTCTGTGACAAACTCCTTGAGTTAAATAATCCCCTCTGTAAATCTAGGGGAGTCAATCTTCCCTTCTGTCCTGTGTCCCATGGAACTAGGGCAGGGGTTACATCTCATTACTGAGTAGAAACAATGTTTACCAAGTTGAGGTTATCTTGTCTGGGATTTCCAGGTATTAGTGTAACATGAAAAATTCTGTTGTTAAATCTGCCAAAGAAGTGTGCAAGGTTTCATCATAGTCTGTCTGGACTTTTTTTCCTTAAATATACATTCAACATTTTTAAAATTAAACAAGTGTTATTTCCAAGAAACCCAAGATTCTTTTGATGAAAGAAGAGGTTCATATAGTGTATATTTCTTCTTTCAGAATGTCAGCTATTTTTCTTAACTGTAGCTCTAATAAAGGTTTCTAACAGTCATATCTCTTGAATTATCCTTCTGCCTTAAAGCAGGGATGCTGAACCATGTTAATTACTTTCCTCAGAGACTGTCCTTGAGCTGCTTCATGAACCTTCAACAACCAAACCTCTGAAAAAATCTGCTGCCCGCACTGCAGCCACCACAACAGTTTCTTCTAAAGCTTCTAAAGCTAAAAAGACCTCATCCACCAAAATAAAAGCATCAAGAGTGAAACCAGCTCCATCTGGTAAAAAGAGACAGAAAATCAAAGCTAAGGCTAAATCTCACAAGTCAAAGCAGGAGGTTGCACACATTTCCAGAACTACACCAGCACCACCTTTGCCACAGAAGAGTTCCCACCTAACCAGACCCAAGAAGCTTCTTCCAAAGAAAGCAGCACTAGCTAAGGAGAAACTGGACAAGAGGAAGGGAGAGTAGATCAAGAAGCAGCTTTTGCAGCTCAGTGATGTCCCAGAAAAAGCAAGTTGCTTATAAGATGGAGAAACAAGTGTTTTGAACAGTGACAAAATAAGAGAATCAGCTGACTTCTTATGCCAGTGTTCCCAGGTGCACCTCTGTTAAAGTCAGTGTTGGCAGTCTCTAGGTATGTTCTGTTGAACTTTAACAGCACCAGACTCCTAATATTAACTTTCTTTGCAAATCCTGCTGTGATGTCCTCTTCTGACAGCGGTAGTTATGAGAGAGTCTCAGATGGACATTCACTGGGAGGATTTGGCTGTGTATGACTGTCTAATAAATCCAAGTGCCTCCAACCTTCAGGACTTGCATCTTTTATCTAAGAATATGAAATAGACATGTCAATGAGTGGACAGGTACAGTTGGACTGGATGATCTCAAAGGTCTTTTCCAACCAAATGATTCTATGATTCTCTTGCTTTTTTTTTTTGTTTGTTTTTGTCCTTTAACTGAAATGCAGTGAAAAGTATATTTTGAGAGTAGTTTGTCATTCAGACAATTAAATTAGATTTTTTTTTTTGTTTTGTTTTAAATAAATCGATATTTTGTCAAGGTATGGACTACCTGCAGGTTCCAAAGGCTTCAGTGAGGGCTGGAAATGTTAATCAAATCTCAAAAAAACCCCCAAACAAACCCCACCAACAACAATCAAACAAATCAAAGCAACAGAATGTTCTTTTCCAGAGAAGTGTATTTATTTGCATTGCAGAGCCACGGTCCGGTTTAAACTCCTACCCTTGGCCCGAGAGGGAGTCGAAGCAAATGACGTCATTTTGCAGTTAGAACGTGACGTCTGTCTCCTACCGCCACCCTCTGGACGCACCCTCCCGGGATGCAAACGATCGCTCCCTGCTGCTGCAGCTGCGGCGTTCAGCCGGCGGGGAACGGACCGCCCTCCCCTGCCCCCGCGGAGGCGTCTCCGCGCCTGCGGAGCGAAACTCCGCGCTTGGTCACGGGAGGGAAAATGAAGGAAAAGCCGAAGTAGGCCCCAGCGAGGATCGAACTCGCGACCCC
>NW_010286821.1:0-2416 GCF_000700745.2 Antrostomus carolinensis
AAGGTGCAAAGGAAAACGCCGTATTTGAGCTGCACGATGCTAATCAAGGGTGATGCCGAGCGCTGAGGTTTTGCTTCAGGAGGCGCTGCGCTTGCGGCACTCCAGTACTCGTGCTACGGCCATCGCACAACCTGGGCTGGAGCCGAGGCGCGGGGGGACACGCCATTTGCGAGAAGGATTATTTTAATTACTGTTGTCTACGACTGTCGCCGCTACCGCCAGCGCTCATTACCCCAGAAGCTGACACACGGCAATTCCGTCTCACCCCGATGGACGAAGGCAGCGCGGTTTCCCGGCGCTCAAACCGCCGGGAAGAAAGGACGCCGGGGAGAAGCCTGGCAGCAGAGAGCCTGCCGTGGGGCTCCCCGCCGAGACCCGGCGGGCGCGAACCGTCCCCCCGCGCCCGCTCGGTCCCCCCGACACCCCCGCGGGTCCCTCTCCCGCCCGGAGCAGGAGGGGTTTCCAGGCCCGTTTCCTGCTGGCAGGCAGCGCTGCCTCTCCGGGCTCGCCCTGCCCACACGAAGCCGCTTTGCATACATGAATGTTAAAAGCAATTACGTTGGGAGCTTCGCCTAAACGTATCAATTAGAAGTTGGCACCTCGGGCGGATCTGAGCCCGTGAGCTGACTCCAATGAGCGTTTCGGTCGTATGAGATACGGCTGCCTTCCAGACCAACTTCTGCGAACTCTGCGAGGATCTATTTACCGTTTATAGAAAACAGAATTCGTATTAAAAATGCCCCCTTCCCCAGTTAAGTTGTATTTCACAGATCTTTCTTTTCAACTCGCCTGTTTTGAATAAAGGATATAGCCCTCTTAAAGGTCAGGCTATGCCATTGATTTACCATTGATGACAAGATATGGCCCTCGCTAGCTAAGATGCCGGAGAAAATACACGTATTTAGAAACACAGAAGAATCTTTTGAAAATAATAAACCCTAAATCGTTGATGTGCTGTATCTGCAGCAGTTCGCTGGCTTTTTTTTTTTTTTTTTTCTATCACCTGCACCTTTTACATTTCTGTAAAACATTTTGAAAAACTGGCAGCCGTGTGCTTAGCATCAGGGTAGGTGTAGCTCGCTGAAGGAGACACCCATTACCGTTAGCAACACTTAACCCAATAAATATTTCCTACTGAGTAGTAGAATTTTATTTTAACCGGAGTCATTTAGAGAAATCCCCTTCTTGGTACTTCCATGGTGTTCGCTGCGGAAGGATGAACTCAGGCTGCTAGCACTGCATGCGCTGCAGCCAGCAAAGCCTCACAGGGGACAGAAATTTTAAAATCTGCATTTGTCTGTCCCTGGATTGCCTCGCTACCACATAGAGGCATCAAGCACTTACAGGCATCAGCAACAACAACAAAAATCTGTCATGTCAGTGCAAAGCAGCGGTGGCTGGAAAGGCAGTAACAATGCAGGAGCTAAAATTTACCAAAACTGATACTTGAGGAGGAGGGAGAAGCGGTTCTGCTCCCATAAAGCAAGTCTTGCTCTCCTTAGCAAGTCACGGATGCGTTTTATCGAGGTGATTCTTGCTGACCACGAGGTTTGTTAACGCTCCTTCCAGTTGTTGCACGTTGATGTGCAAATGTTCGCCATCAAACTGGTTAAAAGAGATGCGGCGTGTGAGCACCCATACTGTGTTCCCGAGATGTGTGTACAGAAGGAGGCTCTTCCAAACGCACATCATGGGCTCAATAATACAAAGCGACGTTTAGGCAGTGCTTGATAAACTCATTTTGTAGAAGTGTAAAGCTCGTGCATGGAAAGTGCCTCATCCCATCTGCTCACTAACTAATTACAATTAAGGTTGTGGAAAACGGGAAACCTGATACATTTTTGGGAGAAGACAGAGAATGGAAGCTTTCTTTGTGTGAAGAAAAATTGTTTGAGACGTCAGTGAAGCTTTCAGTTCTCAGCCATGAAAAAAAGCTTCTCATAGCTGTGTAATGTACTCAGATAAACCACCCGATTCTCACCTTAATCCATTTATCTATATGCAGTTTAGGATATACGCTGTTCTAAGTATAACAAGGGACTGCATCATCTGATACTTTTAGGAAAAAGACTTGACATATTCAAAGCGACCTTTTAATAAACAGCGAGTTAAATTCCAGCGTTGGTATTTATCTGTGCCGACCAACCAATTTCTAACGCAGCTGGGGAAGAGACGCCGTCGAGATGTCCGAGACAACCCAGAACCTGAGGACCGCCAGCAGAAGACAACCTGACATTTCTGCGCCCAGCGCCCGGACGCCTGGATAACCCCCACACCCGCAACGCGCCGCGGCTCTTTGTTCGCGGGGCGATCGATGGGGACGCGGGGCTGGGGGCGGCCCGGTGCCCCGGGCTGGGCAGCCGCCCGGAAAGCCGGGGACAGAGGGTACCGCTCTGCCGTGGTTCCCCCCCGTGCA
>NW_010286822.1:0-8542 GCF_000700745.2 Antrostomus carolinensis
TATATACTTATAATATTTTATATTTTTATAATATCTATATATTCATTTATATTACTAAATGAATATATTCATATAAACATTTATATTAATAAACGAATGTATTTTGCAGTTGAGACTCTCTCCCTCATCCCCAGTCTATCAATCTGCCTCCAGTGGAGGAGGACACAACAAATCCTGAAGAGTGTGGAGGACACACTCCACAGTGTGGAGGACACAACAAATCCTGGAAGAGTTTTCCAAGATTCACTTCATGCAAAAAAAAAATCAACCCACAAAGCAAACCCGAGGCAAAGCAGAGGAAGGCAGCAGGGCAGGCAGCTTCCCGAGCGGGACTGCTGCCACCCTGCCTGATTGCCTTGGCCTATGATGACACCCCAACCCCAAATCCCAAATGTCTTTCTAGCCAAAAACATTCTTATTTTTTCTCCCAAGTTTGACAGAAAATGAAATGTCAGATTTCCAAACTACATCGGGCAGGGGGAGCGAGCGAGCGGCCGCCTTGCGCTGCCAGCCCAGTGCCCGCCCAGTGCAACCAGCACACCCATCACCCACTTTGAGGACGGAGCCTTCCCGGGTCACAAACAATCTTTTTTCCCTTTGTGTCCTTTCCTTTTCACGTGGCCAAACGAGCAGAACCCAGGTTCCACCGGGCAGCCCCGGTGTCGTCACACGGTCCCTTTACCCACCACCCACCTCCCTTTAGCACTGAGCTATACTGGAGCATAACTGGAGAAACATGGGGAACTGGGATGGGCTGGAGGCAAATCCAAGACTTTTAAAAAAAAACCCACAACCCCCTCCTTTCTTACAATTGTTATTGGAAAAAACAATTCTAATAAATTCCTGCTCTGGGGAATATGTGTCATGACGTCATTTTCCCCACGTCCCAGTACACGGAGCCCCTGAAGGCCTCTCTCCTGATGGAAAAAGGCTTTGGTACTGGTGGAGATGGGGTAGAACATCCCTCCAGCCTTCTGTTGCTGTTGGCACGAGTACTTTCAGCCGGACTCAGTCCAAGAAAACCTAAACCCAAAGTGGCTGACTGAACCATTCAGTGTTCTGGTTTGTTTTCAATCAGCATAAATCTCCAAAGGGAGGGCGTGGGGTCGGGTTTTTTGGGCGAAGGGTTTCACCCACGGCTGGTCCCCACCCAGCCCTGGGCTAGGGAAGCCCCAGCACTGGCCACCAACCCATCTCCTGGAGCTTGGGTCAGGACTAAGCATCAGCCCTAAGGCCAAGGCTCAGCCTCTTGCTCCATTGCTGTCCCCATCCCGGCTCCTCGGGACGCGCCGTGAGCTCTCTTTAGGGTTTATTTACCCTTCGCTGCGCAGTTTTGATGGTTCCTGTCACATCCTTTGGCTTATTTCATTTTTCACACATTTATCACACATCAAAAACAAAAGTGCTCGGATCATCCTCACCCTTGTACAATTTATTTCCCCTGTATAATAAATAAATTTTTGTTTAAATCGAAATAGGAATTGATGATCTGGAGACAAACACAACGTGGTGGTTCGTTGCTGGAAGGAGCCAACGCGTGATGGGGTTTGACTGTCAAAAATGTAGATCTGGGAATTTTGCCACGTTAAATTATAGGAACGCAGGCCCAGGAACAGGGTAAAACCTTAATGCTTCAATGTGAAGGAAAGAAAACATAACTCAATTAAAATATATACTTTGGGGATTTTTCTGACACTCTATATACTTGGGAAAGCTGCCACCTACCCTGACCTTTCCATTATAATTATGTATGTCATCTTAAATATCATTAATTTAGTCTGTATTTCACTCATCCTACATGTTTACCGAGTGTCTGGGTTTTTTCCTTTGACTTTAATAACTTTTCTTTTTCCAGTGAGGAAAAATACTTGAATAAAATGAAAAACCACTTAAATAAAAATGAAAAGTACATAAATGAAAAATACTTCAATAAAAGGAAAAATACCCAAATAAAAATGAAAAGCACATAAATGAAAAATATTTAATAAAAGGAAAAATACCCAAATAAAAATGAAAAGTACATAAATGAAAAATGCTTAAATAAAAGGAAAAATACCTAAATAAAATGAACTTTCTTGCAGTGCCTTTGGAGAACAGCTGTATAGACTGAAAATACGTAATGAGGAAATATTTAGAAGTTTGATGCTTTGAATGTCTTATTTTTTTTTAACTTCAGCATGATGACTTACACATGAATTCAGAGGAAATGCATATGTTTCTGTGAGATTGTAGTCGAAATCAAAAAGATAAGGCTGTTCTGACTGCAAATAATTAATTCATTTAAAGTCCACGGAGCCAGTTCTCGTTTGCGCTGAGCGACGGATTCAATTACTCCACTAAATGTCCATTTTAACATAAAATCAGACTGTGGCCGGGGTATCCTCACTGCTACCTCTGCCTGCTCCTGCTTTTTAACTCTCTGTTTCATAATGTTTAATTACAAAGCCTGCTCCTTATAACGAAATACCCAAACCAGCTGAATGATCTTTAATGAGCCACAACTTTGGAGACGTTTCCGTCTCCATCGCGCTGTATCGACACGGAAAAAGAGAGTGAAAGCAGCTGTTTGGAGGCTAATGATCTGTGCTTTGCTGTCGTTCAATGAGCACATGAAAGATTCTCTAGTATGCACATATTTCAGTTAAAACAATCATTAATTTTGTTTAATATTTGTTGTTACTGAGGGTGGGGGGCTGAGGGCTCATTCGGGATGGGGCATCCGCAGCCACAACGCGGCTCCGAAAGCCCTCGCTGCAGATTACCCTTTCTTTTCTTTCAGGACTATTTAAAAATGGACTTGGAGACCATAATCCTTCATTTAGAGTTCACAAGGCAACTATTGTCAAAATCTCAGAGTTTGCTCATCATGGGTGGATCCCCCAAACACCGGGGTACCGGCAAATCAAATCCTCTCCCTCAGGTAAGCTGGGGCAGCAGCCACGCAGCAGCTACAGCCTCTGAGAAGTGATAAATCACACTGAGATTAAAATCAGACAAGTTTTGCCCTTCTTAAGTTATTAAGTATTAAACAGAAATAAACCCTCTCCCCAAAAAGCCATTCCACATTTAAAAGGCTGTCTCCTTTTTACTTAGAAATAGCTTCGCTTTAAATTTTCACACCCACAAACGCATCTCTACTATTTAATAATTTCCCAGCTGGTAAATTGATTGATTTCTTTCTTTCTTTGCTTCTAATGCAACAGGAGCATCGCTCCAGTTTTTAGGATCTCAGTTTGCATCACAAACACCTCAGCTGACAGCTCCAGGAAATGCTCATTACTGCTGGAAACCCAAAAGCAGAGGCTTTACCTACAAAATTTGTTTCTCTAAACCACGGTAAGTACTACAGTTTATTTTCTAAATATATTTCGATTTTGTAGCCACCTCAAAATTCTTCAACTATATTAATTAATTACTTAACAAAGAGTTCTACACTGCAGATGTAAATACTGTATGCTTTTCTTGAGGAAAAGAAAGAAAATATATGTATCCTCTCAGATGTATGTAAGCCTGGAATCTCAGCGGTGTACATCTGATGCTTCACAATTCCCTTTTTAAGTCTAAAAACAACTGTGCACTTGGAGAATGAAAAGAAAGCGACTGGAATATTTTTGGGAAGTGAAGAACAGGCTTTGCCTTCCTCTGCTTTGGTTTGTGGTGTGAAGTTGGTGCTTTCCCCCCAGCTGGCAGCTGGGACGTGAATTATTTTCATTCTTTGCTTCTAATGCAACGGGAGCCCCGCTCCAGTTTTTAGGATCTCAGTTTGCGCCACAAACACCTCAGCTGACAGCTCCAGGAAATGCTCATTACTGCTAGAAACACAAAACCAGAGGCTTTACCTAAAAACCCCTGTTTCTCTAGACCACTGTAAACCCCAGCAGGACCTGCCAGGGGACAGCGCGTCACGAGTTCACAGGGTCTCTGCTCTTCCCCACCAAAGCCGTCCTCAACGCCTCTGACTTCACAACTCTACAAGAGACCCAAAAAGAGGATTATTTTCCATCTAGAGCCACTGTGGAAGCTCAGGTCAACTCTAAACACACCAAAACACACCAAAACACACCAAAACACACCACAACGTTGCGACGCGGGCGCTGGCGGGGAGGGTGTAATGGTTTTTGACTGAATTGATTGCTCGCTGACAATCGGCGACTCAGCCTTGCAAACGCATCAGCCCTGGAATGAGGAGCTATTAAGTCCATTGATTTCCTGATTTCAATTGATAGCCAACAGGCCAAAGCTACACGTCAATATTTGCTTAACTAATACCCCAGAGCCAACAATTTTGACAAATGAAAACCTCAATAGACCAAAACAGTACAAATTAATGGAAATTTAAAGACCAAACCTCAGGATTTAGGTGAAATATTTAATGAATGGATAAATATGCCTCGTATTCCTGGAGAATTCTGGGGGTTTTTTATATGGGATAAATAAGTAAATAGATAGAAACTTCCAGAAGGATGTTTTTGGCTTGGGAACTCTGCAATACGGAACAGCAAACACAAGATGTCAGCTCCTAAAAAGGAACTGTTTCAAACTGAATAATTGAAAATCGAGTACTTTGGAATAATTTGCTGATGCTCAGATCACTTCATAGGAGTTTAAATCATAGAATCATTGAATGTTGTGAGTTGGAAGGACCCACCAGGATCATGGAGTCCAACTCCTGTCCCTGCACAGGACAATCCCAACATTCACACCATGTCCCTGAGGGCCTTGGCCAAATGCTGCTGGAATCTTGTCAGGCTTGGTGCCATGAGCACCTCCCTGGGGAGCCTGTTCCAGTGCTCCACCACCCTCTGCCTCAAGAACCTTTTCCTCATGGCCACCCTCACCCTCCCCTGCCACATCTTCCTGCCATTCCCTCTGCTCCTGGCATTTGTTGGTGGCCAGAGAGAAGAGATCAGCGCCTGCCCCTCCTCTGCCCCTTGGGAGGAAGTTCTAGACCCCCATGAGATCTCCTCTCAGTCCAGGCTGAACAAACCAAGTGACTTCAGCCTCTCCTCACACCCTTCCCCTCTAAACCCTTCCCCAATGTTGTGTCCCTCCTCTGGACACTCTCCAGCAGCTTTAGATCCTTTTTCTCCTGTGGTGCCCAAACTGCCCCCAGTACTGGAGGTGAGGCCGGCCCAGTGCAGAGCAGAGTGGGACCATCCCCTCCCTGGCCCGGCTCGCAGTGCAGGGCTGGATGCCCCCAGGACACGGGTGTCCCTCTTGGCTGCCAGGACACACTGGTGGCTCATGTTCAACTTGCCATGGCCCAGAACCCCCAGGTCCCTCTCTGCAGGGCTGCTCTCCAGCCTCCTGTTCCTCAGTCTGTGTGTGTACCCAAAAAATTGAAATATTTTAATTTTTTCTTTAATTTTTCCTCAAAAAAGTGCAAGTATGCATGAAAAACACCTCTGCAAGAGCCCATCTCCTGCGTGCATGAATCACAGCAAGTGTTCAGGAAGCTTCTGCAGCCAAAGTATCAACACAACCCTGTTCTCTGCTCATGAAACTTCCCTTCTGCTTCACGTTTTTAACATAAACCCAGACAGCAAATGGGTAAAAAGAATCCAAGATATTTTGAGGATAGATCGGTGTGAAGGAACTCACCGCAGGGCAGAATGTTTCCTAGTGGGAGATGCTGGGGATGGTTCGTGGGTAAAAAGAATCCAAGATATTTTGAGGACAGATCGGCCATCTCGTGAAGGAACTCACCGCAGGACAGACTGTTTCCTAGTGGGAGATGCTGGGGATGGTTCCTGATCAATAGGGCCCTATATGAGCACACTTCTCATTTTTACACCACCTCAAGTGGCAAACAGCATTTAACGGCTCGTCTCGGTCTCCTGACACACGGCCACTCCATCTCTTGTATTCCCTTTATTCCCTTCACAACTTCATCTTCAAAACCATGTTTTACACGGACAACCTGTGCCTGGGAATCCAGTCAACAGCAATTTGAAGAGCAGAATACAAATAACAACCTGAAAAAGCAGGAGAACACAGAGATGCCCAGCACAGGGGTTCTCCAGCCAACGCAGCACGTTGATATTTCACAATCAGTTTGCTCTTCTCCACTTCCTCCCCCTCTAAGAAACCCCAGTCCTTGCAAAGATTTGATGTTTCAGATAAACCACTCAGGTTCCAGTGGTGATTTCACTGCGTTAGATTAATGCCCACCACCCCAAATCATCTTTGTCTAATTACATCACAGCAGAAACCTCCCTCATGGCTCCAAAATTCGATGGATTGTGAATAATCAGGCTGGTTCGGCCCGTCAGCAGATGGAGGTGCCACTGATGTGCCCCGGGGTGGACATGCCCCTTGCCTGTCCCACTGCCCTTGGGGAAGCTCACAGGCACCCCAGTCACTCCATTAATGGTTTCCAACTCAAAATTATTCAAGAAAACAAACTTTTTAAGAGGAAGAGCATTTTTTTTCCCTGCCCTGCCAAATTCTGCTGCCAAAGCAACGTGCTGCTGCAATCCACTCTCTTGGGAACTTTGTTGGTGCTGTGAAAACATAAATACATTTTTTTAAGTCGAGTGCTCATTAAGACCAAGCTGAATGGAGACTTCTGAATCCAAGCTGCCCTGGCCACGTGCACACGCTCACACTGAGGTGGAGCGAGTCCCTGACTCCTTCCACTGACCTGGTGAGCTGAGCATCCCACCCACCACCAACGGCTGCTGGGAGGCACACGGAGTGTCTGACTCTGGTGTAGAGGAAAATCATGGAGTCAAAGCCTGGTTTGGATGGGAAGGGACCTTTCATGACCATCTAGTCCAACCCCCTGCAGTGAGCAGGGACATCTCCAACCAGATCAGGTTGCTCAGAGCCCCGTCCAACCTGACCCTGAATATTTCCAGGGATGAGATTTCTACCACCTCTCTGAGCAATCTGGGCCAGGGTCTCACCACCCTCAGTGTAAAAAATGTCTTCCTTACATCTAGTCTAAATCTTCACTCTTAGTTTAAAACCATCTCCCCTTGTCTCATCAGACCCTGCTGCACCTGGCAGCAAATCCCCAGGGCCTGACCTACAGCAAGACGTGAAAGGAGGGTGGAGAGAGGTGGGGGTGGGTCTGTTCAACCAAGGACCAGGGACAGGACAAGAGGAAATGGGCTCCAGTTGTGGCCAGGGCAGTTGAGATGGGATGTGAGGAAGAATTTCTTTGCTGAAAGGGTTCTGAGGCATTGGAAGGGGTTGCCCAGGGCAGTGGTGGAGTCCCCATCCCTGGAGGGATTGAAAAGATGAGTAGATGTGGCACTTAGGGACATGGTTCAGTTGGCATGGTGGTGCTGGGTTGATGGTTGGACTTGATGCTCTCAGAGATCTTTTCCAACCTTAGTGATTCAATGATTCTATAGGACAGGGCACCCCAACCAGGGGTCTGCAGGGAAAGAAGGGGGAGGTACGACACAGAGAGGGGCAGAAGGTGATGGGCAAGGCACAAAGAAGTCTAAAATTTAAGAAACATATTTTAAAGTGATTATTAATTAGAAAAGCTTTAATAAAACCCTTGAATTACTCAAATAGATACACGGGGGTGTATCCATCCCCTTCCTGCCAACCAGCTCTGTTGTGGAGGAATACGGCCAGCAAAGACGCCACGCTTAGCGCTGCAATTTTATCCTTCCTGGGTTTTATTATTATTCAGATGCTTTTCCTCATACTCTGCACTATGCCCCTGCAACTGCACTAAAAACTTCCCATTTCCACATTATCCTTGATTTGTTTCTGCTTACTTTTAATTATAAAACGTCAATAAAAAGATTAAACACACATAAAAAAAGATCACAGTGTGCGCCAGATGCTGAAACATCCTCCAGAGACTGGAAGCGCAACACCAGGTGTTTGTGTCAGCCTAATGAAGCGACATTGGCTCACCAGGGACCCCAAGGGTGGAGCTGCAGAGACTTACACTTTTGCTTCAAATCTGCCATTATGAAGGCAAAACTGGAAAGATTGGAAATTACCATTTTGATAAGACATTTAACAAAGAAATAATCCCCATATCTACATGAAATATCTTATCTATACGAAATAATTTGGAGACTTAACAGACTGAGTTCAGGTCATCGTCGTAACAATGAACTTCAATAAAATTTACTGAACGTAAACGATGACCTCAGGCAATAACTAATGAACTCAAGGGCAGACTAATATATTTTCCATATCATTGAGTAAAGCACTTTAACTTATTACAGCTACATGGCTTGACCTCACGCAATCAAATCTTTTGGTAGTAGATTCAACCTGTGTTTTTAATATCAATTACATCAATTTACAGGTCTTTTGACTTTTACTAAAAGAAGTGTTAAGTAAAAGAGGTGTTTTGGCATGAATAAACTACTGGTGAAACTCTCCAGGTGAGAACGCTGGCCCAACAGGTTAAAGGTGAGTATATGGAGATTTTATCCAGACAAACTTAAGGGAAAACTTCTTTCCTGTGAGGGTGTTGGAGCCCTGGGACAGGCTGCCCAGAGAGGGTGTGGAGTCTCCATCTCTGGAGATGTTCAAACCCACCTGGACGCTTTCCTGTGCAACC
>NW_010286822.1:8577-13855 GCF_000700745.2 Antrostomus carolinensis
TTGGAGAACTCATCTTCTATGTGCTCTCTTAATTACAAACTCTGCATGTACTCCAGACTATAAACTCTATTTTTTTAATGACAGAATCACGCAGAATCACAGACTGGTGGGGTGGGAAGGGACCTCAGGAGATCATCCAGTCCAACCTCCCTGCCATCAGCAGGGACACCTTCCACTAGACCAGGTTGCTCAAAGCCTCATCCAACCTGGCCTTCAACACTTCCAGGGAGGAGCAGCCACAGCTTCTCTGGCCAACCTGGGACACTGTCTCACCTCATCATCTTTACATCCTCCAAGTACCAATTTTACCCCTGGTACTGGGATTAATTCATCCTGCCCGTTAAGTGAGGTAGCGCCCATTAAGGAGGTGGAGGGGAACATTCCTTGCAGCTCAGTCTGTCTATGGAGGGTTTTTGGTAGGAAATTCTGATCTCAGTTTGGTGCCACTGAGAGTTCAAGAAGCCAGTCAGAGCTTAAAGGACAGCACTAATTGCATCACGCTGGTGGGATACCAGGCAGCACGCACAGGCAGAAGGCAGAGCAGAGGCAAATCTGCTGGTGCTTTCAATATCTAATTAAACTGTCTTAGTAAAAGAGCATTTTTTTTTTCCACACTACTTAGTAAAAAGGTAATTATCTCTATTTCTTCATCTGAATTTCTAATAATACTACTGAGAGAAGCTGAAATGGTAGAACAAGAGACTTTCAAATGAAAAATGTAGCTCCCAGACGCCGTGATGCGCGGGGTTGATTCAGGACAAGGATCCGTTCAGCTCGAACGATAACGCTTTACCAGACTCTGAGGCACTGAAAATCTGGATACAAATATTACAGCTCAAGCCCATTGCATTTAAATAAAACACATTTCTACCAGTTTAATTTTTCTACCATGCCTTCATGGCAACCCCACAGTGAGGGACCCGTAGGTCCTCTCCAGTTCTGAGTCAAACGGCAGAAAATCATTGGGAAAATGTTGAGATTCTTCCCAAACTGATCGAAACGACACCTGAAGTACCTGCAAGTTATCTTCCTTTTTTAAAAATTTTGAAGTAGATTTACTTATCTATGTGATATGAAATATAAAGATAGGAGAAAAGATACTTTAAAACAACCTACTCTGTGCACATATACTCTATTTTATCTAAATCCATAAAATACACTGTTTTAAAAGCCCATTTAGGCTACAGCGACACATCATATCAGTTGTGCAAAGCACAATTTTCCAGCTCTGATTTAAATCCCATTAATCCACGTGTTGCAAAAAAAAAGCCATAAAAAATGAGGTGCTTTCCCCGAGCAGGACAAACCAAGGATTTGTTTTATTTCTCTGTCTAAAGGACGATTCTCTCCCAGCACTCGATGCTTTAATGCCTCTCGTGTTTGCATTCCCTCGTTCCTCCTGCCCACGTGGGCTCCATTTCCAAGCCTATTCAAAATGATGTTTTCCAAGCATGTGCCACATGACTTGTTCATATAAATGGAGCAAATTAAACTGTCTCCACATATATCCTCTCACATTTGTAGCCCTGATTTCTCTCCTTAACACGTGGCCAAGACACCGTATTATCTGCCTGCAGAGGTTGACCTCAGGATATTAGATTCTGCCACATAGCTCTCTTGTACTAAACCGAGGGGAAACACTTAATCACCCTTGCCTTTTCAGGAAAAAATCAACTTTAAATTTGCCATGATGAAAAATCAATAAACCAGTAATTGCTTGGCTTATCATTGCGTGGAGGAACAAATTGGGAAGCGAAGCTTAGCGTCCGCACAGATTTCAGTGAAACACACAGAGTTTCAGGATCACTAAGCCAGAAAAGGAAAAGGTCTCCGAGTGATAATTAAATCTACTCATGCTGATTTTCTGCCAAATTTATTTCCCCAGAGCATAAGGAAAAAAATAAATAAATAAAAAATAAAATGTTTGGCTGCTTACCGGGAGGCATAACTAATCAATTCAACCCTGGGCTGACACACGCACACGAGGAACAGCAAATGCAAATTCCAGGGTGAAGGCAGCAGGACAATTCTCGCCCTAACACAAGCACCGTCCTCACATCGATTCCAAAACGGATCGATTGCAAAATTTAGTTGCCTTCTGAAAAACTTCTCTCCCTCGTTATCCGATGCAAACCGTTCCGCGGCGGCCAGCACGCTGCGTCCTCCTCCCCTCCCGACTGCAGAACCTCTCCTTCCTGATGAGAAGCAATTTAAATTGAATATTTAAAAATATTATTACGTGTAATACACTAAAAGAAACCACCCAAAAAATCTCAGAGTAAGGCAACGCAAGGCATTTGTATTTTCCTCTGGCAGCACATCGCCTGCTTTATTTCAACTGCAGCTACTTTGGATGGGATTTCCCAAGCCTGGAGTGAAAATAAAGTTTGACAGGAAAATCCCTTTAAGATTTTGATGGCATTTTTCAGACAGTCCCGGATGGAAACAAGTAAACAAACCCAAAAGTCGAAAAAGCCCTCCACTGAAAATACTCTCCATTGAAAATACTCTTGGAAAAATAGCCCGTTTTTTATTAATAGACCTAATTTCATGCAGCAAATTAGCATAGCTCCAATGGAAGTGCAAATGTAATCAAACTGAAAAATTCAAATGAGACAGGGGGAGCCTTTTTCTTTCTTTCTTTGCTTTTTTGTCACCAAAAAAAAAAAAAAAAAAAAAAAAAGAGAGAAAAAGAATCATTTTGGTGTGTGTCCTTCAACTGGCTATAGGGACTATGGTAATTAAACCATTTAAAACAGCACAAGCCCCCAG
This sequence comes from Antrostomus carolinensis, assembly GCF_000700745.2. Taxonomy (NCBI): domain Eukaryota; kingdom Metazoa; phylum Chordata; class Aves; order Caprimulgiformes; family Caprimulgidae; genus Antrostomus; species Antrostomus carolinensis. The sequence goes on from NW_010286822.1 coordinate 11,350, forward strand.
TCTCTAATCTGGAGCTCAGGTCAGCTGTCTGTAGATTCTAATTTGTCCCCCATTTGTATTCATGACGGGAAAACGCTGCATATTGAAGAGCAAAACCAGCAGGAGGGGGCAGCGGTGGGCTTGGAGGTCAAATAATTTGATTTCCGAGCAGATTACATGGAACATCCAACATCTAATCTCATACCTGATTTGGCAATAAAATGACAATAAAAGTAATGTTAAGACAGCGTGGCTGTGGGGTGGGGGGTGAGTCACCAGCCTTCACGGGCTGAGGAGCCTTCGGTTTCTTTGCGCGGTGGGTTTTGCTGACTGCGGCGAGGAACCTCAACTTCTCCTCAGTCAAGGTCGCAACGGTGTCACCTGCTGCCTACACAGCTCTGCAATTTTCCTTTTGGAGAGCTCTATTTCAAATCATAAAATGGGGGATATTGGAGAATTCAGAAATTTTTCAGAAATTTCAGAATTTTTTTTGAAAACTCAACATTTAGAATTTTTGTGAATTTTTTTTTTTTCTCTTTAAAGACCTTTCAAAATGGTTTACAACAATTTATTGATGAATCTACGGATATTTTAGGCAACTACACGTGTTCATCAGGCAACAAATGCCAAAATAGGGCAACTTTTATAACTGGACACTATACAATTTCATTATTATCACCTCAACCAGAAGGGCTTGGGGGGGGGGGGGGGGGGGGGGCAGGCAGGGAGTCACTATGGACAGTTCTGCACATCATAAAATACTTGTGTGAATTAAAATATCAAACAGAATTGATTTTTCACTTTCCCCCCCATTTCCTTATGCAATAGAAGCTACTCCAGTGAGAATTCAATGATCAATAATATACAAAACTGTTGTCTACATAACCAAAAATAGAAAAGCAAATAAAACACAGATCTGTTTAAAGAAGGTGAAATGGTTGCAACGTTTTTTTGGACAAAGCTGGGAATAGGAGAAAAGAGAAGCACCCACCTGAGTCCCACCTGCAAGCAGCTCTAGGTAAGGTGTGAAAAACCAAAAAGCAAACCAAAGAGGGTTCAAAACGGGCTACAGGAGCCGTGGGAGGACGTGAGAATGAAGAAAAATCACTTAAAAGCAATTTTTGCACCCAAGAGATGTCACCGGTAGCCAGCGGATGGAAGCTGCTTGGTTGGGATGGGAGAGGGAACACACGCACCACGATGAATGCAAGAAGGATCAATATCTATTTGGGTATAAAACGACACAAAACTGGTATTTTCCATTGTGCAGTTTCTCTGGATATCTTGCATGGACTTGGTAGGTTTCAACACAATTTAATAATACCAATTTAATAAGACCATTTATTTCCCAGTGAAAATAAACCATTTTATTCTTAATTGGTAGCTAACTCCTCAGACAAATTGATGAATTTTATCTAACAAGCTTCTCTTCAGGAAACATTTTCTATTCATTTTAGAAGAGAGCAACATCCTTACAACTTTTTCAAAGGCACCACAGGACAGTTTTTATGGTGCTTATTAATAAATTGAAAAGAAGTTTTCCTCCTGCTTTCGCTGTAAATTCCCATTGTTCCCAATTCACTAACCAACCCTATTTTTTTTGTTTCCCCTTCGTCTTCCCATAGCTGCCCTTTATAATCACTGTAGGCAAAGCAATTGCTAGCATATGAACTGCTCACAATGGGATGAAATGAAAATTAAATGAAATGGAAAAAAAAAAACAACCCACACTTGGATTTTTCAAAACACGCTGGAAATTTGGGCAAGTGCAGACCCAGTGTCCCCTCACCCCGAGGCGCCTCAGGGCTCCTTCTCCAAGCAGGATTAACTTGGAGAAGGAGGAATTAATTCCTCTTAGCATCCCACAGTCCCAAAGTAAAACATATTAAATGATGAGAACATTTTGATTTTCCATTAAATTCATTACAGTCATGGATTCACAGAATTCTCCTGAGTTACCTTTTGCAGGTAAGTCCTGAGCTATCGTGGCGTAGATGTTAATTAAATATTTCCTCCCACCTGGAAAACTATTTCAGGTTTTCCTTGCTGACAGAAATTATTCCACTAACTCAAAATTTTCAAAATTATCTTCGAAGCAGTGAGAGCTGAAGGCTTTACAAACATTTTTTCTCAGAGACAGAAAAAACAGCTTGAGGTATTTCAACATGAAATTATTCTATTTTACCAAGTATTTTCTCTAGTTGCAAAGAGATTTCAATGCACACAGACTCAGAGCTGAACGGGGATGTCTGGAACCCGGGAAGGATGCTTGATATTCCCACCTCATAATCAACCCAGGCCGGTTAGACGATCACCTGTCATATCCCAATGGGATTTTTGAAGGCAGCCTCTGTGCAGGGAGCAAACCATAGAGCCCAGAGCACAACCAGAGGATGGAGAGGTGAAGGTTTGCTGGGGGTTGAGACACAGCAGAGAAGCAGCCACACAGCTCTCATTCCCTCTCCCACATTGCGTAGTGGACAGGAGAGGCAGAGAAAATAAATTTAATAATAATAATAATAATAAT
>NW_010286823.1:0-335 GCF_000700745.2 Antrostomus carolinensis
TCCCCATCCCCATGGAGCCCATGTTCTCAGGGTGTCCTGTCCCCAAAGAGCCTCATCCCCAGAGTCCCCTGTCCCCATGGAGTCCATGTCCCCAGGCTGCCCTGTCCCCAAAGAGCCCCATCCCCAGAGTCCCCTGTCCCCAAGGTGTCCTGTCGAGGGGACTCTGGGGACCTTGGGGACACAGTGTCCCCAAGGTGATGGTGGCCCTTGAGGTGTGCTCCCACCCGGGGCACCCACCCTGGGGGTCCCCCTCTCACTCCTCTGAGCTACCCACCTCCTGGGGACACCAGTGGGGACACGGACCCGCGTGGGGACAGGAGCCACAGCCCCCCCTG
>NW_010286823.1:420-2381 GCF_000700745.2 Antrostomus carolinensis
GTGCTGGGTGCTGGGTGCTGGCACTGTCGGGGTGTGGGGTGGGATTTGGGATGTGGGGTGGGACACAGGATACAGGATGGGATGTGGGATAGGACACGGGATGCGGGACAGGATGCAGACTGGGATGCAGGATGGGTTGTGGGGGGGGATGTGAGACCCAGGCTGGGATGCAAAGGCTGGGATGTGGGCTAGGAGATGGGATGCAGGCTGGGATGTGGGCTAGGAGATGGGATGCAGGCTGGGATGCCCACTGGGATACAGGAAGCAGGCTGGGACACTCGCTGGGATGTGGGATGCAGGATGGGATGTGAGACACAGGCTGGGATGCAGGATAGGATACAGGACACAAGATGGGATGCGGGATGGGATGCCCACTGGGATATGGAATGCAAGCTGGGATACAGGATGCGGGCTGGGATGCGGGATGCAGGCTGGGATGCAGGAAGCAGGCTGGGATGCGGGATGGGATACCCATTGGGATATGGAATACAGGATGGGGGCTGGGATGCGGGATGCAGCCTGGGATGCAGGATGGGATGTGGGATGGGATGCAGGAAGAAGGCTGGGATGAGGGATGCAGGCTGGGATGCGGGATGGGATGCGGGATGGGATGCAGGAAGAAGGCTGGGATGCGGGATGGGATGCGGGATGCAGGCTGGGATGCGGGATACCAGTGGCAGTGCGGAACAAAGGGCCATTGTTCGCACGCCCAGCGCCACCGCCTCAGCGCTCGCCGGAAGGTCAAGGGTCCCCTGGCTGCCCCCTCCTGTCACAGCTCCTGTCCCCCTGTCACAGCTCCTGTCCCCCTGCCAGCATCAGCAAAGCCCACATCGTGGTCTGTCCCCCGCTCCGTGCCTCAGTTTCCCCACGTGACACCCATGTACCCCAGCCCTGGTCCCCTCACCATGGCCACCGCGTGCTCCTGGCCACCAGCACCACAAAGCCCATGGCAGGATGGGTGACAAAGGTCCCCATCCCTTGGTGGCCCCACCAGATGTGCTGGGTGTCAGCTGTGTGTGCACCATGTGTCATGTGTGTGTGCACCATGTGTCACATGTGTGTGTGTGCAGGTGTTAGTGTGTGCACCACATGTCATGTGTGTGTGCAGCAGCTGTCATGGGTGTGCAGGTGTCAGCACACGCACCGGCTGGCACACGTGTGGCCATCTGGTGTCATGTGTGTGCTGGTGCATGTGCACTGGGTGTTATCTGTGTGCAAGGTGTGTGTGTGCACGTGTCACGTGTGTGTGCAGCAGCTGGCACACGTATGTGGTGTGTGTGTGTGCACCAAGTGTCACACGTGTGCAGGTGTCAGCATGTGCACCAGCTGTCATACGTGTGCTGGTGTGTGTGCACCACGTGTCATGCGTGTGCAGGTGTTGGTGTGTGCACCATGTCATGCGTGTGCAGGTGTTGGTGTGTGCACCACGTGCCACACGTGTGCCGGTGCCTGTGCACAGGGTATCACGCGTGTGCCATGTGCAGTGGTGTGTGCTGGGGAGCGGGGGCGTGTCTGTGAAAAAAGTGTGTGCTGGGGAGCGGGTGCGTGTCTGTGCACACAGGCTGGTCTGTGTGTGCGTGTGCACACGTGAGCTGGGGCAGGGATGTGACCCCACGCAGGGTGAGGATGGATCCCAGCTCCCCGCTCCCCAAATCACCCTGGAAGGAGAAATCCAGTTCTGCTCCCACCACCCAAACTGGGGCTGACCCCGTCACTGCTGCCACCACTGTGTCCTCCCCACCAGCACCTCGGCTTTGTCACTGCCACCTCCCCGTCCTGGTCCCCAACTACTGCAAAGCCACACGTTGTCCCCTGCTCCGTGCCTCAGTTTCCCCACTTGACACCCACGCACCCCACGGCCACTCACAGCCCCGTATGACGAGGACACAGCCGCAGCCACCGCTCCCCCAAGGCCACCATGTCCCCTCCACCCCAGCTCCAACCCAGCCCGGAGCTCGGCC
>NW_010286823.1:2600-3159 GCF_000700745.2 Antrostomus carolinensis
CAAGGACCAGGGGGTTCTTTATTCCCCCCCCCCAGCCCCCCCCTTTTTTTTTAATTTGACAAAAGTGTAATTAAATAGGGAATCAAATTGTAATTAAATAGGGAATCAAATCCCGTTAGCGCCCGGCAGCCCCTGGGATCTCTCGGCTCCAGCCCATCGCTCTTCCTCTCCCTCCCGCCTTCGCCACGGGAATCAAAACCACCAGCACCCACTTTTGGGGGACACAACCCAAACCTGAACGTCCCCAGGGATGAACCAGGGGGTCCCCAAGGCCACCAGGTCCCCTCTGTGGTGGGGCTGGGCGCTGCCGGGGATCCAGCAGCATCCTTTGGGGTGCCCCGGGCTGGCAGCCGCCTCCATCACCATCCTGGGGTGGAGGGGTGGGGAGAGGAGACCCTGGAGCACCCTGGGATGCAGCACCCACCATGCTGGTGGCAACTGGGTGATGCCGGTGGCAATCGGGTGATGCCGGTGGTGACTGGGTGATGCCAGTGGCAACTGGGTGATGCCAGGAGCGATCAGGTGATGCTGGTGGCAATTGGGTGATGCTGGTGGCGAC
>NW_010286823.1:3275-4023 GCF_000700745.2 Antrostomus carolinensis
GTGATGCTGGTGGCGATCGGGGGATGCCGGTGGCAATTGGGTGATGCCAGTGGCAACTGGGTGATGCCAGCAGCGATCAGGTGATGCTGGTGGCAATGGGGTGATGCCGGTGGCAACTGGGTGATACCAATGGCAACTGGGTGATACCGGTGGCGATCAGGTGCAAACGGGCTCAGTCAGCACAGCGGCACAGCCCAGGTGCAGCCAGCCTGGCTCTTGGTTTTCTTTACCCCTATTTATGTCACCAACCGAACACCGGCTGCCACCGAGCTGGCATCACCGCGAACTCACCCCACTCGAGTCAGCGCTCACCCATTTATTTCCCCGGCACAACGAGAGATGCTGGGCGCTGACCGGAGGCAACACTGGGATGGAGATACCGGCTGAAGCGGCCGCGGTGCCGGGGAGGCAGCGAGAGGCCAGAGCAGCTCAACCCACCGAGAAATGAAACCGCATCCAAAGTGGCAGGTTTAATTACGAATATTGGAGCTCATCTAAGGATGGGAACTGGGAACTGCGTCCGGCACTGCAGCACCAGCCGCAGCCAGCGCCGGGACCCGGCCGGCATCGGCCTCCTGGTTGGGATGAAGCTACGGCCAAGCTGGTGGGGAGGGAAGAGCTACTGGTTTAACTGGGAGCCGAAGCATCACGTGGTGTGTGCAGAGAAAGCGATAAGAGATGTCAGAGGGGGATGGTGACACCCAGCCTGGCATGTCACCACGCTGCCCGGTGACATCGGCCTCGTGGC
>NW_010286824.1:0-282 GCF_000700745.2 Antrostomus carolinensis
ATGGGGGAGGGTCCCATTTTTTGTTTGTTTTCTTCTCCCACTTTTTCCCAATTTTTCCCAATTTTTTTCCCCAAATTTTTCCCAATTTTGGGGGGTTTTTTCCCAATTTTTCCCATTTTTTTTCCCCACTTTTTCCCCAAATTTTTCCCCAATTTTTCCAAATTTTTCCCCAAATTTTTCCCCACTTTTTCCAAATTTTCCCCAAATTTTCCCCAAATTTTTCCCCACTTTTTCCCAATTTTGAAGTTTTTTTCCCCATTTTTTCCCAGTTTTTTTCCTGAC
>NW_010286824.1:330-551 GCF_000700745.2 Antrostomus carolinensis
CCAATTTTTTGGTGGGTTTTTTTCCCACATTTTCTTTGGGTTTTTTCCAACTTTTTCCCACTTTTTCCCAATATTTTTTTTGCTTTTTTCTCCCCTTTTTTTCCCCCCAATTTTTTGGGGTTTTTTTTTCCCATTTTCCCCAGTTTTTTCCCTCCACTTTTTCCCATTTTTTTTTTGCTTTTTTCCCCACTTTTTCCCTTTTTTTTCCCCTTTTCTCTTGT
>NW_010286825.1:0-2460 GCF_000700745.2 Antrostomus carolinensis
CTCCTGCCCGAGCTGCCGTGAGCACAACCAGGTTCATGCAGCTGCTTTTTGGTTTGACACTAAACTGAGACTGGATATTAGGTAAAAATTCTTCACCCAAAGTGTTGTCAAGCACTGGAACAGGCTGCCCCGGGGACTGGTGCAGTCACCATCCCCGGGGGGGTTTACGGGCGCTCGCACTCTTGTGCTTGGGGGAGAGAAGACTGGGGGAACTGGTGGACTCACCATCCCTGGAGGGACTTAAACACCATGTAGATGTGCTGCTCAGGGATGTGGTTTAGTGGTGAACTCGGCAGTGTTGGGTTTACAGTTGGACTCAATGATCTTAAAGGTCTTTTCCAACTAAAACAATTCTATCTACATGTTTAATTAGATCACACCCACGCAGGGCAGAGGGCTCTGGCTGCAGCCATCGACACACGGCGTTAAACCCGTCCCGTGCCCCAGAGCCCACCTTCCGAGGAAGTCTGAGCTGCCCAAGCACTGCTCCTGCCTCGTGTTCTGGTGGCTGCGTCCAAGAAATGCACCAAAACGGGCTCTCATCAGTTTTACTACAGTATTTACTTCTGAAAGCAGTTCAGTTCTTTGTATCCTGGATGTCGAGTGCTGCTGATGTCGTTGGGCCATGTCAAACCTCAGCTTTCCACGTGGAAATCATGGGCAATGAACTCAAAAGTTAAAACCTGCCTCAGAGCCGGCACAGCCGCAGCCGGTGTCCCCACACCCCGGTGTGGGCAGCCAGGGCTGGGCCAGAGACCAAACCTGCAGGTGCTGTGATGGAGGGTAACAAACAGCAGCCACAGCACGGCCACCTCCACCACAGCATCCACAGGGATCACCAACCACCTGCTTTGGCTCCAGGGAGAGCAGCGTGGTGACACCAGTGGCACGGACACGGCTTGACCCATGGTGGCACGAGCTGACCCGTGAGGGTCTTGCTGAGCTGGCCCCGGTTGCCCAGTGGCTCCACGTCCCCCTTTTCAGTCCCTCTGATGGGATGTGAGGTGCACCCGGCACCATGAGTGTCACCACCTCTGCCAAACACACCAGGTGGTTCATCCAGATGGTGGGACCCCGCACCAGGACCCCGGGGTCCACACTAACAGCGCCGGGACCAGGCAAAGGCTGACACCCCCCCTGGTCTCGTGCTGCTCCCGCAGACTGTCCCGGCAGCATCCAGGGACACGCAGAGCCGGGAGCAGCAGACAAAGACAGCCCCAGCGCCGGAGGGGACAGGACAAAGGCAACGCCGGCTCCTCTCCACGTCCCACCATGGCCCCGTGCCACCCTGCAGAGCCGCCGGCTCCCGGTGAGGAGGGTAAATCCCACACACAGCTCTGACACTGATCACCCTGCGAAAGAGCAGCGCTTTTCTGCCCGATTTGGCTTCCTTTTAACGTCTGCCATCTTAATACCTCGTCTCTGTTTTGTTCTTCCCGGGGTTTAGAGAGAAGCTGTGGAAAGTGTTTAGAGATAAATCGGACGTGCTGTGTCTCCAGGCAAGGTGCTTCTCCTGGCTTTGTTTCTTGGTATAATCCCGTCCCAGAAACAGGCACGTGTGATTTCATGTTTCCTGAAGATAAAGAGATCCAACAGCGGAACAGCTTTGGGGTTTTTGCAGGGTTTAGCACAGGAAGACAACAGTTAAGATTAACAGTGCTTAGGAAGCTTGTGAGGGAGAAAGAAAACTAAAAGTGGAGGGGAAACCCAGTTTAGTTTTTAAAACCACCAGGTGTGTGTGCCTGCCTGAGAGGCAGAAGATGTCCCAAGCTCCCCTGCTGCCTTTCCAGGCATCTTCACATTGGGAACATCCAGGCACATGCCAGGTTTCTGCTCTGTTATCCTGACAGGTCGCAGCCCGACATCGTCAGAGCTCGTACGTGAGGCTCAGCCCTGTACCTGGGGCCTGTCGGCAGCCAAAGGGATGCTCAGGCAGAGCGGGATCCACGGTGGCTCCTGTGACACAGGGCAAACATCTTCCCTGCACGCAGGGTGACCCGGGCAGGAACAGACATCCCCCAGCAACGTGGGGAGGAAAGGGGAAACTCCCAAGAGTGCAGCACCAGAGTTCCATTCCCAACACAGTCTCCACTGCTCCAGGGACCCCAACTCAAACTTGTCCTCCCTGATTGTGGTCCCATCCCATCCAATAGATGCTTCTAAAGCACCTTAACAGACCCAGCTCAGGCTGGCAGCGAGAGGGTGCAGCCCGGTGGTGTTATCAGCATCACCCTGAGTCGGCAGCGCCGCTATCGCCCCAAGGTGCCGGCAAAGCCCCGACGCCCCAGCACAGCCGCCAAATCACAGCGTCTGAGGTCAATAAATCAGCCCCAAACACAAAGCGCCTGCAGCCAGAAGGTAACGTGGACACGAAGAGATCTCCACACCACGCTGAAAATTAAATACCCTAAGGAAGGACTGAAGTTTGATTGTGAACGTGCAGCAGCTTTATGTCAGCGT